>NC_134878.1:7955294-7967794 GCF_041734735.1 Babylonia areolata | reverse complement strand
AGAAATTTTGACTTGACTCGAAAGTCAAGCTTCGAGGTAATGTAAACCAAAAAAAAATATTTTTTTTAATGTTGCCTCATCAAGAAGAGTTCGACATTCCCCTCCCCGTATCCCCTGCTATCACCCCCCCCACACACACACACACACACACACACCCTCCCAGTGCAAAAAACCGACATACGTCCATTGTCACGTGTTCTTCGTGACTCAACTACTTCCTGGATGATATTGACGCAAGCAGTTGAAGGTCAGGCGTGACGCGGCCTGTCTTGTGTGTTTGCCTTAGCAACGAGTTCAGTTTTATTGTTTGTTTGATTTTGTTTTCCAATGGAAAAAAAAAATTAATTGGCGGAGTGGGGAAAATATCAATGTGCCAGAACACTTCATTTCCACGTGGGTTAGATCAACAGAGAGAGAGAGAGAGAGAGAGAGAGAGAGAGAGAGAGAGAGAGAGAGAGAGAGACCTCGAACGCTTTAATGTACATCGGCCTTGGGCCACAACACAAGGGAAGCCATATCAATGGGGTAGGGGCGCGGAGGGAGTGTCTTTGACAGCATGGTGGAGTTGCGATCCACTTTGACTGAGAGAGAGAGAGAGAGAGAGAGAGAGAGAGAGAGAGAGACACACACACACACACACACACACACACACACACACACACACACACACACACACACAGAGAGAGAAAGAGAGAGAGCTAATAAATCCGAACTCATAACGTTGTTTTTTTATTCAAGGATTAAGACTTCAGGCATGTCCTTGCTAATCAACACACACATGTTTGAAGAAAAGTCGGGAAAGAGAGAAACAAATTTTCGCGCAGAAGGATATATATATATATATATAATTATCATATATATATATATATATATATATATAATTTTATATATATATCTATATTCAATTCAATTCAGTTCAAAATACTTTATTATCTGCTTCAACCAAAAACAGAAAATTTTCTTTTTGCTCACTTAAATGTCCGTTAGCAAAAATCAAAGAAAAAACCCCAAAACAAAACAAAACAACCCCCCCCCCAAAAAACAAAAAAAACAAAACAACAACAACAAAAAAAAACAAAAAAAAAAAACAACAACAACAACAACACAACAACTGAAAACCCTTCCCTTATCACCATGCATACATCAATTATTAAGAAAAAAAACATGTGGGTAAGATACTATTACACTATAATTCAGAGTGCAACAGCTGTGTGTGTGTTGCGTGTGTGTCCGCGCGCGCGCATGCATAAAAAAAGAGACAAAGACACAGACAGACAGCGAGTGAGGAGGAGGAGGAGAGAGAGAGAGACAGACGGTCATGCACACACACACACACACACACACACACACACACACACACACGCACACACACACACACACACACACACACACAGATAGATAGATAGATAGATACACAGAGAGAGAGAGAGAGAGAGAGAGAGAGAGAGAGAGAATAAAATAAACTAAAATAAAATAAAACCCCACCAAAAAAAAACCCCCACAAAAACACTCAGAGAAAAGACAAACACGTGTTCGCGGCATTAAGAAATATTGGGTCTGCATAAACATCATCCACAAATGTTTCATCATTTGTGACAGCTGCTCTTCATTGTTTTGTTTTTCTATCTATCAGTCAAGCTTTTTTTGTGTTTCCGTGTTCTTTCTTCATCTTTTATCCGTGCTTTCCGTTTTTTTCTTCTTTTTTTCTCGTCTGTCTTTCTTCCTTTCTTTTACGAATTCTTCAATTTACACTTTCTTTCTTTCTTTCTTTCTGTTCGTCTGTCAATCTTTCTTTCGTTCAATATTCTTATCCTTCAGGTTTCTTCTATTTCTGCTTTCTCTCGGTGTTTTTCATGTTCATTTTCTTTCTTTCTTTCTTTCTTTCTTTCTTCCTTCCTTTCTTTCTTTCGTTCTCTTTTCTTCTTTTTTTTTCGTCGATCTCTTATTGCTGTCGCTGTCATCGTTGTTGTTCTTGTTGTCTTTGAGTTTCCTTTCTTGTTGTTTTTAGCTTTTCTTTCGTTTTCTTTTGTAAAAACTTATTCATTTTACAATCTTTCCTTTAAAAAAAAAAAAAAGAAAGTTTAAACCATACACTAAATATTCGTTGGTGAAAATTCATTCATTCATCCATCCATTCGTTCATTATGCGTCCTTCGTTCATTCATTCATTCTGTTTTTCTTTCTACTTTATTTCTTCCTTCCTTTCTTCCTTCCCTTCTTTGCTTTCTTTCTTTCTCTGTCTGTCTGTCTGTCAGTTTCCTCCTGCTATATTTGAAATCAGATAAAGCGACTGAAGACCAATTACTCTAGCTGTTCTTATCTTTATTATTTATTTATTTCTCTTATTTCAATTTCGTGAAGGAGAGCAAACCAGTCAAACGCGGATCATGATCTTTCTTTGGTCTGGGCTGTATGAGCGATCCTAGCAACGCTAAGTTTTCTTGGTGTTCTACTGAGCCTGCTAAGCTAATGCCTCACTGGATTAGGCCTATTCCTAACGATAAGCAGACGCTTATCTGCAGTGAGATAAAAACAAACAAACAAACAACAACAAGAAAACTACCTTCCAAGCAAGTGATTTCCATTTATGTAGAATCGACGCGTTCCTAACCTTCAAACGTATTAAAATAAGGAAAATAAAGAGGTGGACCACGGAGACACACACACACATAGACACACGCACACACGCACACACACGCGCGCACGCACACACACACGCACGCACGCACACACAAACACACACAAACGAAACAAAAAAACCCAAAAAACAAACAAACAACAGCAACAACAAAACTTCCTTCCAAGCAAGTGATTTCCATTTATGTAGAATCGACGCGGTCCTAACATTCAAACGTATTAAAGAAAATAAAGAAGGGGACGACACACACACACACACACACACACACACACACAGACATACACACACACACACACACACACACACACACACACAGATGGATGGATAGTTTACTGAATTACAGGCCATTCACCTTCCCGAGAGTGAGAGATAGAAAGAAAGAAAGATTGAAAGAGAGAGAGACAGAGACAGAGAGACAGAGAGGGGGGCGGGGGGGGGGGGGGGGGGGGCGAGGCAAGGGAGAAATGGGGACAAAGTCAAAAGACGAACACAAGCACACAGAAGGACAAAGAAGAAAAAGGCAAACTAGATAAACAGATGAACACCTGATCACGCATTCTAACGATCTACCCATCAGACCAAATACCTCCCCCCCCCCACCTTACCCCCGAACCCCCGACCCCCCAACCACCCACCCACATGCGCCAACCTGACAGTTATGAAGTGAGAAGGAGAAAACAAAGGGGTCAATAACCCTGGGTGACTCCTGTTGTCTCTCCTTTTTTTTTTTTTTTTTTCTCCTTAGCTGGTCCATTTGCCTTTTTTTTTTTTTAATTTGCAGAAAGTCTTTAATATAATTTTTGAGTGTGTTGTATTTTTTTTTCTTCTGGATTTCCCGCCGTCCTTGCTATATTGTTTTCGTGTTTTTTTTGTTTTTTTGTTTTTTTTTGTTTGTGCGATGTACGTATTAAGTTGCTTGCAAGCGTTTTTTGAAAGTTTTGTATACCTGTATTATAATATGATTTTATGCATCACGAATGATTACGTTGGCGTTCAGGTTTTCCTGTTTCTAAAAAAAACAAACAAACAACAAATTCTTCTGGAGAATCATTGAGGGAACGGTCAACATCGGAGGTATTTCTTTGGTTTACGTGTATGAATTTGACTGCACCTAGTGGGGCCTAATTGTCTTTTTCCAGTGTTTGTTTGTTTGTTTTTTCCAGGAAGGAGGAAGGTGGTAGAAAGGTTAAGACGCGTATCTACCAATACAGAGAGTCCTTGAGGGTACAGTTTCGAATCCCGCCTCTTTCTCTCACGTTTGACTGGAAGATCAAACTGAACGTCTCGTCATTCGGATGAGACGATGAGCCGAGGTCCCGTGTGCAGCTACACACTTGGCGCACTGAACAAAAACAAAGAACCCATGGCAACGAGCGTGGTTTTCTCTGGCAAACTTTTCTAGAAATCCACTCCGAATAAGTACTTGCATGCACCTATATATATATATATATATATATATATATACGAGGGTCATTCAAATAATAAGGTGAATTTTTCGGTGTAAGGACTTCTAATACAGATAGAAGCTTACCTTTTCTTTTTTTTTCAACGTAGTCTCCCAGCACTGTCACACACTTTTCCCATCTGTGCACAAGCTTCCGTATTCCCTCAGCGTAAAAATCTTTGGACTGATATCTCAGCCAGTCGCTCACAACACTTTTGACTTCATCGTCACTTTCAAACTTCGTGCCTCTCGTGAACGCTTTCAAGGGACCAAACAGGTGAAAGTCTGAAGGGGCAAGGTCTGGGCTGTAAGGGGGATGAGGGAGCAGTTCCCAGCCCAGCTCGTTGATGGTCTGCACCGTTCGGGCTGCTGTGTGAGGCCTTGCATCTTTGGCACCCACCGGCAGCTGACCTTCGAGTAGCCAAGGTCATCATGGACAATTTTGTGTGCTGTCCCAACAGATAAGCTCAAAGTCCTTGCAATGTCATCCACTGTCACCCTTCTGTCAGACTGAATGAGGTCATTGACTGATTCGATCACCTCAGGATACCTCACTTCTGTAGGCCTTCCAGGCCTGTCTTCATCCTCAACACTGCTCCGTCCTTCTTTAAACAATTTAGCCCACTTGTAGACATTTTTTCGGCTGAAACATGTGGCACCATACACAGTTGACATTCTCCTATGAATTTCAACTGGTTTGCACCCTTCAGCAACCAAAAACTTGATAACTGACCACTGTTCAATCCTGGAGCATGCTTCTTGGTTGGCCATCTTTATTAATCGTCAAAACTCTCAATGTTTTTTTTTAATCTGCAAGACAAATTAAATCCATGTGAAAAAGAAGTAAAAAAAAAAGAAAAAAAAGAAAAGAAAACAAAAAGTAAGCTTCTATCTGTATTAGAAGTCCTTATACCGAAAAATTCACCTTATTTATTGAATGACACTCGTATATATATATATATATATATATATATATATATATATATATATATATATATATATATATATATATGATAGTCAGTCGTGTCCGACAGCAGAGAAGGCAACTGCTGTTCCAACTATTTGGGCTAGAATTTGATTATAGTGGAGAGTGTCTTGCCCAAGTTACATCCCCCTCTCTCGGCCAAGAGGGTTTTAGGACAGTCGGCGTTGGGATGGTTCCCAAAGGCCAACTAGCCCACAAGGATGCAGCACTAAGGGCCAGTGCAATTTTGCCTCCTAGTTTGAGAGTCATAGTCCTTCGCAAAAGACTAAGATGTAAATGGTTTCCCATTGACTGGAGAAACCATTGATAATACAGCTCTCACTTTGCTGTTGGCCTAAATGTAAACTTATCTCAATCTATGATATAAGCCGAGTGTTGGGCACTTGCATGCACCAAAGACCTGACAAATCGCGTTGGGTTATGCTCCTGGTCAGGCATCTGCTTAGCAGATGTGGTGTCGCGTATATGGGTTTTTTTTCCCGAACGTACTGATGCCTCCTCGAAAAACTGAAACTGAAACTGCGGGACCGAGATATACACAGGACCAACAACAACGGCAACAACATTCAGTCTTTATTCTTCTTCTTCTTCTTCTTCTGCTTTCGTGGGCTGCAACTCCCACGCACACTCGCATGTACACGAGTGGGCTTTTACATGCATGACCGTTTTTTACCCCGCCATATAGGCAGCCATTCTCCTTTTTGGGGGTGTGCATGCTGGGTATGTTTTTGTTTCCATAACCCACCGAACGCTGACATGGATTACAGGATCTTTAACGTGCGTATTTGATCTTCTGCATGCGTTTACACACGAAGGGGGTTCAGGCACTAGCAGATCTGCACATATGTTGATCTGGGAGATCGTAAAAATCTCCACCCTTTACCCACCAGGCGCCGTCACCGTGATTCGAACCCGGGACCCTCAGATTGAAAGTCCAACGCTTTAACCACTTGGCTATTGCGCCCGTCATTCAGTCTTTAGAAATGGGAGAGAAACAAATTAATGCTGTAATCCGAATTGATGTGGGTATTTTTTTCAGTGTTATATTAAAAAAAAAAAGACTCCTCCACTTCGGAACAACACGTTCATTGCACATTTCAGATCTGCCCATATTCTCAGCTTAAAACCGTTGTGCGTCGCACAGTGACATGGACAGAACAAGGGAAGTAACTCTCATACAGACCGACCTCATTTTCTAAAGCAGGCGCGTCAAGCCAGTGACTGGTGTGTGTGTGTGTGTGTGTGTGTGTGTGTGCATTGCAGTGGGAAGTCATTTACAGCTTGCACTTTTGTGAAGAACTATGACTCACAAACTAGGAGGCAAGACTGCGCTGGCTTTCAGTGCTGCAACCCTGGGGGCTGTTGGCCTTTGGAAACCATCCCAACGCCGACTGTCCTGAAACCCTCTCGACCGGGAAAGTCGGGATGTAACTAGGGCAAGGCACTCTCCACTACAATCCAGTTCTAGCCCCAGATAGTTGGGACATCAGTTGCCTCCTCTGCTGTTCTGATGGTTTTTGTCGGACACGACTGACTGTCATACTATCTATTACACAGTCTTCGGTAATAACAAAGTTTGACGCTGCTCAAAATAAAATAACCAAACACTTGAAACCGTTCTGTGTGTGTGTGTGTGTGTGTGTGTGTGTGTGTGTGTGTGTGTGTGTGTGTGTGTGTGTGTGTGTGTGTGTGTGTGTGTGTCTTTCTCTGTCTAACTATCTCTTTCTCTCTGTCTGTTTTTGTCTGTCTCTCTATCTCTGTCTGTCTGTCTGTCTCTCTCTGTCAATATCTCGCTGTCTTCCGCTAAGTCTGCCTGTCTGTCTTTCTTATTTTTTAATATCCCCTCCCCTCCATCATTTTCACGTGTATTCTTTCTTTCTTTCTTCTTTTTCTTCTAAAGTTTGAATGAAAAATGGCTGAAACTGCGAGGGGCAATAAATAACGTAAACTGGGGAAAAGTGCACTCCCCGCAGACGATGTAAGGGAGACAAGCAGCACGCACAGCAAAGAGTTCCGTCCCTTATGTCTGCCATTACTGAACCACAAGGGGGGTGGGGGGGTGGGAGGTAGTCTGTGAAGGATGCAGGAAGTATACAGAAATGGATAACGTTAAAAACAACAATAACAACAACAAAAACCAACAAACAAAAACAACAAAAAACAATACTTGAATGATGAAAAAGGAATAGGGAAGTAAAGAAAAGAAAAGAAAAAATCACTTGTGGTTTGGAATTGGTTCTGCCTTGAAGACTTTAAATACAATAAAGAGGAGGAAGGCTGGTGAACTTTCTTTTGTTGTTGATTTTGTAGTTGTTGTTGTTGTTGTTGTTACTGTAAATATGTAGTAATTCAAATATACTCCCACAAAGGGCCGGAAAAAATGAAGGGAGGCGGGGAGTTGACTGCCAATGGGAGAGAAAAAAACAAAGAATACAGAGATGAAAGATGCGAAGAATAAAACTAGGAGGCGTGTAGACTATAAGAGGGTTTGGGGGGTTAGGGTGTGGTGGAGGGCTTGCGGGAGGAGGTGGAGAAGGAGAAAAAAAAAGGCGGGGAGGGGGGGGTGGATGGGGAGCGTAATGGCGGTGTTTTGTGTGGTTTAGAGGGTTGGGGTGGGGGTGGGAGGGGGTGGGAGAGGTGTAGGAGTCAAGTCAAGTCAAGATTTTATTTCATGATGGTAAATTTAATAAGCAATAATTGCTTTTTTTTTTTTTTTTTTTTTACATCAAGCCATCAATGAAAAAAATAATAAAAAAATAATAATAAAAATAAATAAATAAAAATTAAAAAGAAGGGAAAAAAAAGAATAAAAAATAGGAGAGAGAGAGAGAGAGGGAGAGAGAAGAAACAAGCAGATGAAGAGCAACAATAACAACAAAAATGCAAAATTATATATATATATATATATATATATATATATATATATATATATATATATATATATATATACAAGAATATTATGATAAAGAAATACACAGTTGCATGGGGAGGAAGTGGGTTGTGTGGTGTGTGTGTGTGTGTGTGTGTGTGTGCGCGGGGTGATATGGCGCAGCAGGAAATGGGAGCAGAAGGGGAGTAGGCCTTAGGGCAGGGGGTAAAGTATACAGGGACTGAGTGAGATAAGTAAAGGGATGGGTGAGAGAGTGAAATGCAAATGACATACATATACATAAACAGAGGCATGGAAGAGAGAGAGAGAGAGAGAGAGAGAGAGAGAGAGAGAGAGAGAAGCTTCAAGACGGTAAAGGAATAACCTACCGAGGCAACCAATGTGTTTGTTCTGTATTGTTCATGTGTTCTGTGTGGCTTATTCAGGATTGAAGAGGCTATGCCAGTCTTGAATAAAAGCTAATTTGCGTTTTGTACATTTCTTCTGTCTTTGCTGCTGTGTGCACATGTCAAATGATCGGTATAAGGACAGGCCCGGGGCTTCCTTTTTTGAGGAAGTGTCTGGGTTTGTTCCAATGAACCTTTTATTTACCTGTGTGCTAGCTGAATCGGTAGCGTAAGCAGCACTGTCTTGAAGTTATGTACCTTGTGAATGGAGAGAGTTACCACTCTTTACTATTTGTTAATTAGTGATATTAGTTTACCGATTAACAGACATATAGTTTTTTCCTCCAGATTTTAAAGGAACTCCAAACAACAATATCACCGCCTCAGTGCCTCATGATCATGCTATACACCCCTCCCTCACTCCCTCAACAATATCACCACCTCGATGCTCCCTCCCTCAACAATATCACCACCTCAATGCTCCCTCCCTCCCTCAACAATATCACCACCTCAATATAAACATGCTATGCAAAACTACCTTCCTCCCTCAACAATATCACCACCTCAATGCCTCATAGACATCCTATGCATCACTCCCTCACTCCCTCAACAATATCACCACTTCAATGCCCCATTAGACATGCTATGCATCACTCCCTCAACAATATCACCACCTCAATGCCCCATAGACATGCTTATGTATCCCTCCCTCAACAATATTACCACATCAGTGCCTCATAGACATGCTATGCATCACTCCCTCAACAATATCACCACTTCAATGCCCCATTAGACATGCTATGCATCACTCCCTCAACAATATCACCACCTCAATGCCCCATAGACATGCTAGTATCCCTCCCTCACTCCCTCCCTCAAAAACCTCACCACACTCAATGCCTCATAGACATGCTATGCATCACCCACTTCCTCACTCCCTCAACAATATCACCGCCTCAATGCTTCATAAACATGCTACGTATCACTCTCAGCAACTAACCCCGCCCCCCCCCCCCTCCCCCCCCCACGACCCCCCTCCACCACCTCTTCCCCCCTACCACGCACCCCGCCCCTCCCTTTTCCTCCGTCCAATGAAATCATCCCCCTTCCTCGTTATTCTTTTCTTCTTCTTCTTCTTCTTCTTCTTCTTCTTCTTCTTCTTCCTACTCCCTCCACGCCCCTTTCTTTCCCTTGACGAGTTCTGTTCTGTTCCAGTTAGCAGAATGTGAAACAAAGAGTTTACTACAAGAGAACGCTTTCAATTTCGTGCATCTCAACTCCCTTGTCCACTGGCTTCTTCTTCCGGTCTTTCCAGGATGATTAAATGTGTCACAAAACACACACAGACACATACATACACACGCATGCACGCGCGTGCACACACACACACATAATAATACACACGCGAGCGCTCTCTCTGTCTCTCTCTCACACACACACACACACACACACACGCACACACACACACACATTCTGACACACAAACACGCACACACACACACATACACACACACATACACACAGACACAGACACACACACACACACACACACACAGAAACACACACACACACATTCTGACACAGACAGACAGACACACACACACACACACACACACACAGAGCGAAACAGACACACGCAGACACAGACAGACAGACACACAAACAGACAGACGGACACACACACACACACATACACACAGAGACACACAGACACGTACACAGACACGGACACACACACACACACACATACACACACACACACACACACACACACACGAGAGAGAGAGAGAGAGAGAGAGAGAGAGAGAGAGAGAGAGGGAGAGAGAAGAAACAAGCAGATGAAGAGCAACAATAACAACAAAAATGCAAAATTATATATATATATATACAAGAATATTGTGATAAAGAAATACACAGTTGCATGGGGAGGACGTGCGTTGTGTGCTCTGTGTGTGTGTGTGTGGGGGGGGGGGGGGGGGGTTGGGGGGAGGGGCAGGAATTGAAGTGATATGGCGCAGCGGGAAATGGGAGCAGAAGAAGGGCAGGGGGTAAAGTATACAGGGACTGAGTGAGATAAGTAAAGGGGTGGGTGAGAGAGTGAAACACAAATGACATACATATACATGAACAGAGGCATGGAAGAGAGAGAGAGAGAGAGAGAGAGAGAGAGAGAGAGAGAGAGAGAGAGAGAGAAGAGCTTCAAGACGGTAAAGGAATAACCTACCGAGGCAACCAATGTGTTTGTTCTGTATTGTTCATGTGTTCTGTGTGGCTTGTTCAGGATTGAAGAGGCTATGCCAGTCTTGAATAAAAAGCTAATTTGCGTTTTGTACATTTCTTCTGTCTTTGCTGCTGTGTGCACATGTCAAATGATCGGTATAAGGACAGGCCCGGGGCTTCCTTTTTTTTGAGGAAGTGTCTGGGTTTGTTCCAATGAACCTTTTATTTACCTGTGTGCTAGCTGAATCGGTAGCGTAAGCAGCACTGTCTTGAAGTTATGTACCTTGTGAATGGAGAGAGTTACCACTCTTTACTATTTGTTAATTAGTGATATTAGTTTACCGATTAACAGACACATAGTTTCCTCCCCCCCCCCACCCCCCCCGATTTTAAAGTAACTCCAAACAACAATATCACCGCCTCAGTGCCTCATGGTCATGCTATACACCCCTCCCTCACTCCCTCAACAATATCACCACCTCGATGCTCCCTCCCTCAACAATATCACCACCTCAATGCCTCATAAACATGCTATGCGTCACTCCCTCTCTCAACAATATCATCACCTCAGTGCCTCATAGACATGCTATGCGTCACACCCTCCCTCAACAATATCACCTCAGTGCCTCATAGACATGCTATGCGTCACACCCTCCCTCAACAATATTACAACCTCAATGCCTCATAGACATGCTATGCGTCACTCCCTCCCTCAATATCATCACCTCAATGCCTCATAGACATGTTATGTATCACTCCCGCCATCAACAATATCACCTCAGTGCCTCATAGACATGCTATGCGTCACTCCCTCCCTCAACAATATCACCTCAGTGCCTCATAGACATGCTATGCATCACTCCCTCAATTATATCACCACTTCAATGTCTCATAGACATGCTATGCAAAATTACTTCCCTCCTTAAAAAATATCACCTCCTCAACGCCTCATAAACATGCTATGCGTCACTCCCTCCCTCAACAACATCACCACCTCAATGCCTCATGGACATGCTATGTATTACCCCCTCCCTAAAAAATATCACCTGCTCAGTGTCATAGACATGCTATCACTCCCTCCCTCAACAATATTACCACCTCAATGCATCGCAGTCATGCTATGTTTCACTCCCTCCCTCCCTCAACAATATCACCACCTCAATGCCCCATAGACATGCTATGCATTACTCCCTCCCTCTCTCCCTCAAAAACCTCACCACCTCAATGCCCCATAGTCATGCTATGCATCACTCCCTCCCTCCCTCAACAATATCACCACCTCAATGCCTCATAAACATGCTATGCAAAACTACCTCCCTCCCTCAACAATATCACCACCTCAGTGTCTCATAGACATGCTGTGCACTCCTTCCTCCCTTCCTCAACAATATCACCACCTCAGTGCCTCATAGACATGCTATGCATCACTCCCTTCCTCAACAATATCACCGCCTCATAGACATGCTATGCATCACTCCCTTCCTCAACAATATCACCACCTCAATGCCTCATAGACATGCTGTGCACTCCTTCCTCCCTTCCTCAACAATATCACCACCTCAATGCATCACAGACATGCTATGCATAACTCCCTCCCTCAACAATATCACCACCTCAGTGCCTCATAGACATGCTAGCACCACTCCCTTCCTCAAGAATATCACCACCTCAATGCCCCATAGACATGCTATGTATCACTCCCTCCCTCAACAATATTACCACCTCAATGCATCACAGACATGCTATGTATCACTCCCTCTCTCCTTCCCTCAACAATATTACCACCTCAATACCCCATAGACATGCTATGTATCATCCCTGTCTCCCTCCCTCAAAAACCTCACCACCTCACTGTCTCATAGACATGCTATGCACCACCCACTTCCTCCCTCAACAATATCACCGCCTCAATGCTTCATAAACATGCTACGTATCAC
>NC_134878.1:7945294-7952794 GCF_041734735.1 Babylonia areolata | reverse complement strand
TGAACAGCAGCAGCAATCCTGTTGGCCTCTACTATTAGCGACCTGGAGCAAGTAGCAATGCAGCCGAACACTCCACAGTGTGTAACAGTCGTCAATTGCTGTACATGCTAACCTCCCCTTTCATTCTGCATATTTTGTCAGGCTATCGTGCTTTGTTTCTCTTTTCTTCTGTCTTCCCCTCCATCTCTCTCTCTCTACCTCAGCACCTCCGTGGAGGATTGTTGTAGCAAGGCCATTGAATCTTTGTTACCTTGGCTTTACCAATAGTAGTTTTCTTTTCCTTGACCGATGTCTGCAGATCTTCAAATGATTAACTCACTCAGTACGGCCAGTCCTCTCTTCTCCTCTGCACAGACCCCTCGGATGTCCAGTGGGTGTCTGAATGACCCAACCTTTAGCTTCCGTCGTCAGAATTGTGGTATTCTTTGTCAACATTCACGTCTTCAGTATAAGAGCCTTCCGCTTGCAATATTTTGATGATGGTAATTGGGGTGAAACGCTGTTAACGTCGTCTCTTTCGCCGTTCGTACGGAAAGAGTTAAATGTGTTGCTTGATGGTTTTGGCGCACTTTTTCATTGGCTATCATATGATTAGCGTACCTGATGTTCAAAATATCTTGCGGTAATAACCTCACTGGACACATAA
This sequence comes from Babylonia areolata, assembly GCF_041734735.1. NCBI lineage: Eukaryota > Metazoa > Mollusca > Gastropoda > Neogastropoda > Buccinidae > Babylonia > Babylonia areolata. Next base: position 7,952,148 of record NC_134878.1, on the reverse strand, counting down.
TAGGTGTATTTATACGCGCGTGCCTCTTCAGTGTCTGTCCCTAGCAGTGAATCAGCATGAAACGCACGTTTCTCCAGACAAGCCCCGTCCTGTTTACAACCTGCGCTGAGGACCTAGTCACTGGTGGAGAGCAATTTCACGCCAAGAAGCTGGCCTAATTTCTGGCTCATGTTATGCGTCTGATCCCAGTTAACCCTATCGAGCGGGGTTGGCCTAAATCTAGGCGGCGAGTGGTGGCCAGAATCATCAGGAGAAGTATCGTAATGTACGTAACCCCCCAGCCGATGTGATGACTGGGGGTTAGGATGCAGGGTGTGTGAGTGACGTGGACCACTTCGGTGTCTCGAGGTTTTATTCCGATGTAATGTGATGGGGGTGGGGATGGAGGGGGGTGGGGGGGGGGACAACACCAGATGCTTCGATCTGCTGCGTCTGGAGCATCTTTTTATTGGCGCGCGCAGATTGTTCCTAAAGGTAGGCACGACGAAGTTGAAAATGGAAGAGAGACAGAGACAGAGAGAGAGAGAGAGAGAGAGAGAGAGAGAGAGAGAGAGTGAATGAATGAATGAATGAATCGTTATTTCCCAACGGTGAAGATATTAGGACTTCGGCCGACTTACATAAGAGACACACAAGCATAATATACACATATAGATGTTATTATACTCAGTACATGTATCATGCACGAGAGAGAGAGAGAGAGAGAGAGAGAGAGAGAGAGAGAGAGAGAGAGAGAGAGAGAGTCCGTAGAATAATGGGTTGGAATGTCTGCAGATTTATCGAAACACAACAACAAAAGCCGCCTTCTTGCTTCCGTTTTGTGACGTTCTACAGCGATTTGAGTCGAAGCTAAGTTTGAGTGAGAGGCATACTAAAAGAATCTTGGTAAAAGTGGACATACATGAAGAGAACAGCGGCAACATGTCGAGCCACACGCTCTTCTTCAGTTTGAGTGTTTTGCCCTTCAGTAACAGGAAAACGAGGAAAGAAAAACAAAGAGAAACAGCCAGGCACCTAATAACGAGAAGAAGGAGAACGAGGAGGAGGAGGAGTGGAAAAAGAAGGAAGGGGAGGTGGAGGAGGACTAGGAAAATAAGATGAAGGAGGCAGAGGAGAAGTAGGAGGAGGTGGAGAAGAAGAAGAACGGGAAAGATGTGTAAGAAGAGGACGCGGAAAAGATGAAGGATGAAAAAGGAAGAGGAGGAGGAGGACGAGAAGGAGGAGGGGGAAGAAGAAGAAGAGGAGGAGAGCGAGAAGCAGAAAGATACGTGTCTCAGGTGCGTTGGGAAACGCTCTGGTACTCACTTGTATATTATGGTGGAAGGTGGGAGAACAGTTGCTCATTCGTTTTTTTCGGTTTTATCTGTTGATGAGCATTTGTCTTTTTAAATGTTATTATTATCTTACTGAATATTCTCCTTTTTATAATGATTGAAACGTACACATACGCGCGCGCACGCACGGTCAACACGCAGGCACACACGCGCGTGCGCGCGCGTGCGCACACACAGAACGATGCATACACACGCACGGGCACACACGCAACACACACACAGTTGTTACACTCTGAATGTAATAGTATCTTACATACATGTTTTTCTTTTTACATAATAATTGATGTCTACATGGTGATAAGTGAAGGGTGTGTCGTGTTGTTGTTTTTTTGCTGACGGGCATTTTATTTTAAGTGAGCCTGAAGAAACTTTTCTGGTTTTGGTTGAAGCAGATAATAAAGTATTTTGAATTGAATTGAATTGAATAGTTACTACGCTTATCTCTCAGTTCAGTGTCCGTGAAGGTCTGGGTTCAGAACCAGATCTGGCTCTTTCTCCCACGTTTCACTCCACTCCTTTTTGAAAAAAAGGTGTCTTTGGACGTCAGTTCCACTTAACTCTCTCCATACGAACGGCGAAAGAGACGACGCTAACAGCGTTTCACCCCAATTACCATCATCAAAATATTGCAAGCGGAAGGCTCTTATACTGAAGAGGTGAATGTTGACAAAGAATACCACAATTCTGACGACGAAAGCTAAAGGTTGGGTCATTCAGACACCCACTGGACATCCGAGGGGTCTGTGTAAAGGAGAAGAAAGGACTGGCCGTACTGAGTGAGTTAATGTAGGAAGTGTATGGAACAATAAACAGAAGGAACAATCTCCGTTTACAAGGTACACAACTTCAAGTCAGTGCTTATGCTACCGATTCAGCTAGTACACTGGTGAAATAAAAGGCACATTCGAACAAACCCAGACACTTCCTCCAAAAAGGAAGTTCGGGCTCGTCTTCATACTGATCGTTTGACATGCGCACACAGCATGTGCATATATATATATATATATATATATATATATATATATATATTTGTATATATGTGTGTGGGGTTGGGGGTGGGGGATATGGGCGTATGTGTGTGTGCTTGTACAAGTAAAGGTTCATCTGTGTGTGTGTGTGTGTGTGTGTGTGTGTGTGTGTGTGTGTGTGTGTGTGTGTGTGTGTGTGTGTGTGTGTGTGTGTGCCGTGGAAGCTGCGATACGTAGCCTAGAAATGAGTGTGTGGAGGAGGGGGGAGAGAAGAGATGCAGGGTAATGTGTGTGTGTGTGTGTGTGTGTGTGTGTGTGTGTTGGGGCCCCATGTATGTTTATGTGTATTTGACTGTGCTTTCATATCTGTGAAACTGCATGTTTGGTGCATATCTTTTACTGACCTAAATTTGCAGTGCTAAGTTTTGCTTCGAGTTAATTAAGAATGTTCCAAAGTATTTGGAACTTAACAGTGGGGTTTAGGAACATTTTTAACGATAAGCAAACTTAACCACTGCTAAGTTCGCTCATGCAACCCACCTTTGTTTCGAGTTAAGAATGTTCCTAAGTATATGGAATTTACAGTGGAATTGGGAACCTTTTTAACGAGAAGCAAATTTACCGCTGTCAGGTTTTCTCATGCAGTCCACCCTGGCCTCATAGTTGTTTTTTTTTCACTTCGGAAGAGTGAGAATTTTTACACCTTGAGCAGGGGGACTGAAGTGTGGTGTGTGGGTTGATGGTGTCGCGGACTGACAGGGGAACGGTTTTTTTTTTTTTTTGCTGAAGAACAGGCAGGTTTCAGACCAGGAAGGAGCACAACTGAACAAATCTTCAACTTGAGGTTGCTATGTGAGAGGTACCATCAACACCAACAAGACCTCTACCATGTCTTCATTGATTTTAAGAAGGCATTTGACAGGGTCTGGCATGCAGCTTTGTGGGCTACCATGAATCTGTACAACATCAACGCCAACCTGATCAGACTGATACAGCACCTCTATGACAAAGCCAACAGCGCCGTCTACCTCAACAATAGCATCGGGGACTGGTTCAGAACCACAGTCGGAGTGAGACAAGGCTGTCTACTCTCCCCAACACTCTTCAACATCTTCTTAGAAAGAATAATGACTGACGCACTGGAAGAGCATGTAGGAACAGTCAGCATAGGCGGCAGAACAATCACAAACCTACGTTTTGCCGACGACATTGATGGACTGGCTGGAAAAGAAGAAGAACTGGCAAGCCTGGTCAAACATCTAGACAAAGCCTCCACATCGTATGGAATGCAAATCAGTGCGGAGAAAACCAAACTGATGACTAACAACACCAACGGCATCAGCATTGACATCAAAGTCAACGACGAAAAGCTTAAAACAGTCCACAGCTTCAAATATCTGGGAGCAATCGTGTCAGATGAAGGATCTAAACCAGAAGTACTCTCGAGAATTGCCCAAACAACAACGGCACTCAACAAGCTGAACACCATCTGGAACAACAAAAACATCGCTCTCAGCTCAAAAATCAGACTGATGCGTTCCCTGGTTATATCAATATTGCTCTACGCCTGCGAGACTTGGACCCTGACTGCAGACATCGAGAGAAGAATCCAAGCTGTCGAGATGAGATGCTTTCGTAGACTACTTGGCATCTCCTACAGAGACCACATCACTCACACGGAAGTGAAGAACAGAATCCAGCAAAGTATTGGACCCTACGAAGACCTTCTGTCCATAGTGAAAAAACGCAAACTTAGGTGGTATGGACACATCTCCCGATCATCTGGTCTTGCCAAAACGTTCCTGCAAGGCACCGTACAAGGAGGCAGAAGGAGAGGACGGCAGAAGAAGAGATGGGAAGACAACATCCGGGGATGGACAGGCTTGACGCTCGGTGACGCCCTGAGGAAATCAGAAAACCGTGAAGAGTGGAGAGGGGTGGTGGCCAGGTCAGCAGCGGTGCCCCAACGGTCTGAACCCAGACTACGGGAGAGCTCCTCCTTTTTGAGAGCGCTCGCTGTTCCTGTGAGTGAATGGATATTTTCATATCTGTGAAACTGCATGTTTGGTGCATATCTGTTATGCATGTGTGGGTGTATGTGTGAATGTGTGTCTTCATGTTTTGCATTTATTTGCTTATCTATCATCATTGTTATCTTATTTATTTATTTTATTATTATTATTACTACTACCTTTTTATATTATAATTATTATTTATTTATTTATGTAAGCTTATCTTTTATTTATTCACCTTTTTTTTTTCTTTTTTTTTTCTCAAGGCCTGACTAAGCGCGTTGGGTTACGCTGCTGGTCAGGCATCTGCTTGGCAGATGTGGTGTAGCGTATATGGATTTGTCCGAACGCAGTGACGCCTTCTTGAGCTACTGAAACTGAAACTGAAACTGAATGGATAGTGGATGGAAATCCTTGTGGTGTGTGTGTGTGTGTGTGTGTGTGTGTGTGTGTGTGCGTCTGTTCTGCAGCAGCTGTCGGTGCCTTAACTGTTTCTGTGTGAAAAACGCTCCCTAGCGGCAATGTTTTGTTTTTTGGTTTTAGAAACGATGCTCTTAATCATACTCACAGGCTTCCGTTCAGGTCAAAACAACACAATAGACTTGTTCACTTGTTGATACTCGATCGGGGGTCGGGGGTGGGAGGGGGGTGGGGGGGTGGGGGGGGGTTAGTCATTGTTCTATCGGCGGGAAACTGGCTGCTTCTGTCAAGCTTTGTTACCGTGTGAAAAATGGTCTTATCAACATTACCCCCTCGATGTCGACAAAAGTTGCCTATGGCGGTGCACTGTCTGGTCAACGAAAGTCGCCTTTGGCGGTGAGGGAGTTAACCCTATTGGATATTTGAGGACTTGAGACAGTGTAACTTTGTGAGAGTAATGTAGACTTCCCCTCCCCCCAAAAAATAGTTCTTGTTGTTTTAAACAGAAAAGTGTGTGAGCTTGGAAACGGTTTCCTATAAATGAATTTTACATGTGAATGAAATTTACATATGAAGTGGTGTGAGATGATGACTTACATGGTAGTGTGTGTGTGTGTGTGTGTGTGTGTGTGATGTGTGTGTGTGTGTGTGTGTGACACACACACACACACACACACACACAGAGTAAAATCAATTTCGAGTTGAAAAGAATGTAAAATAATAGTTTATCTCATTTTGATTTCATAGCGTTAAAGAGGGAACTCTTAAGAGGTCTGTTGTTAGCTGAGAATGACAAATGCGAGTGCATACGTATTAATGAGTGCACACATGATGAAAATTAGCCTCTGGCAAAGTGCGTGTTGTGAGAAGGATGACCACGCAAGAGTATAGGAGGCACTAGGGAGAGGATTACAGAGATATTATGATGAGGCTGTGGACTGTTTTTATGTGTTTGTGTTGAACTGTCTTTTGACGGGCGCAATAGCCGAGTGGTTAAAGCGTTGGACTTTCAATCTGAGGGTCCCGGGTTCGAATCACGGTGACGGCGCCTGGTGGGTAAAGGGTGGAGATTTTTACGATCTCCCAGGTCAACATATGTGCAAACCTGCTTAGTGCCTGAACCCCCTTCGTGTGTATATGCAAGCAGAAGATCAAATACGCACGTTAAAGATCCTGTAATCCATGTCAGCGTTCGGTGGGTTATGGAAACAAGAATATACCCAGCATGCACACCCCCGAAAACGGAGTATGGCTGCCTACATGGCGGGGTAAAAACGGTCATACACGTAAAAGCCCACTCGTGTGCATACGAGTGAACGCAGAAGAAGAAGAAGAAGAACTTTCTTTCTGTTTCTTTTTTTTTTTACTTCCTGTGCATGCGTGCGTGTTTCTGATCACCCGATTTTCTGATGCGCCTAGGGTCCTATTGAGAGGAAAGACGCAGTTTGAAAGCATTTTATTATTATTGTTGATTTCTGGCATTTATTTATTTATGTTTTATTTTGCATTCTATCTTTTTTTTTTTTTTTTTAATGCTGTATAATTCGACTGTTTCTATCCAAATTTTGGAAAGTTTAAAAATTTTATTTCAGTTTATATTAGTTTGTTCTTTTTTTATGTTGCATCATTTTTGTCTCTTCGTTTCGTTTTTTTTTCTTATTCGTAAAATATATTCGTTATGTTTCATATTGTTGGTTTAAAGATGTATTCATTTTATTCTAATGTTGTTTAAGTGTTGCTGTTTTGTATTGTATCGTTATGTCTTATTGCTCTTTTTAAGTATATGATCATTTTGTTTTTATCTTATTTTATTGCGTTTCATTTCATTTTCTTTTTATATCATTTTCTTATCTTTTATATACATTATGTTGCTGTGAGACTAAATATCTAATCATTTAGTTTTTGACTCACTTGTGTAAACAAAGTGAGTCTATGTTTTAACCCGGTGTTCGGTTGTCTGTGTGTGTGTGTGTGTGTGTGTGTGTGTGTGTGTGTGTGTGTGTGTGGTAAACTTTAACATTGACATTTTCTCTGCAAATACTTTGTCAGTTGACACCAAATTAGGCATAAAAATAGGAAAAATTCAGTTCTTTCCAATCATCTTGTTTAAAACAATATTG
>NC_134878.1:7917794-7940294 GCF_041734735.1 Babylonia areolata | reverse complement strand
TCGAACTTCTTCTTCTTCTGCGTTCGTGGGCTGCAACTCCCACGTTCACTCGTATGTACGCGAGTGGGCTTTTACGTGTATGACCGTTTTTACCCCGCCATGTAGGCAGCCATACTCCGCTTTCGGGGGTGTGCATGCAGGGTATGTTCTTGCTTCCATAGCCCACCGAACGCTGACATGGATTACAGGATCTTTAACGTGCGTATCTGATTTTCTGCTTGCGTATACACACGAAGGGGGGTTCAGGCACTAGCAGGTCTGCACCTATGTTGACCTGGGAGATTGGAAAAATCTCCACCTTTTACCCACCAGGCGCCGTCACCGAGATTCGAACCCGGGACCCTGAGATTGAGAGTCCAACGCTTTAACCACTCGGCTATTGCGCCCGTCTCTGCGTTCGGACAAATTCATTGTACGCTGTACCACCTATTCCAGACAGATGTCTGACCAGTAGCAAAACCCAACGCGCATAGTCAGGCCTTGAGTCGATTCCTTCGACAGAATTTTACCAGAGGACAACTCTTTTGTTGCCATGGGTTCTTTTTCAGTGCGACAAGTGCGTGCTGCACACGGGACCTCGGTTGATCGTCTCATCCGAATGACTAGATGCTCGGTTTCAGTTTCAGTTTCAGTAGCTGAAGGAGGCGTCACTGCGTTCGGACAAATCCGGCATATACGCTACACCACATCTGCCAAGCAGATGCCTGACCAGCAGCGTAACCCAGCGCGCTTAGTCAGGCCTTGAGAGAGAGAGAGAAAAAAAGTAAATAAATAATAGATAAATACATAAAAAAGAACTATTACTACTACTACTAATAATATGTATAAGGCGCAAAAACTTGATGAAGTCAACTATAAGCGTACAAAAAAAAAAATAAAATAAAATAATAAAATAAAATAAATAAATAAATAAATAAATAATAATAATAATAATTCAAAATAAAATAAAATAAAATAAATAATAATGATAATGATAATAATAATAATAATAATACAAATCCTACTACTACTACTACTACTAAAATATTGATAAACAAATAAATAAATAAATTAATTAATTAATTTTAAAAAAAGACATAAAAGATGCTCAGTTTTATCTTATTTTCCGATCAAACTTATGAGAAATGGCGAGAGCGGGAATGGAAACCCTGGAGACATGATGTGAAGTCACGGCAAACAGCGGTGAATGTAGTGAACAGTGAACAGTGAAACTTTAATTCCCCCAAAAAAATCCCCACAGGGGCACATGGCTATAAAAACAAACAAACACATACAATCATACCATTACGGAAAAAAAATGCAAAGAGCAGCGCAAAAAAAAAAAAAAAAAGAAAGAGAGAGAGAGAGAGAGAGAGAGAGAGAGAGAAGAAGAAGAAGAAGAAGAAAAGATTAAGTAAGATAATGAACAAACAATCAGTCCTTTTTTTTTTTTTTTTTTACAAACTCACTCATGCAATCAATTCTTTCAAAACATATTCACATTGAAAATAAGATTTAACCAACAAATAAAACCAAAATGAAATAAAACATTTTTTTATAAATGTTATACCGAATTGTACAGGGCCACAATGTTTACGTCCGTCTGCGACAAATCATATCCAGGTACATGAGCAAACAATTCAAGTATTCATTTATGATATAATTTATGTTCTCATGTGAGTATGCATGTATGTGTGAGGTGACAGTTACAATCAGAATTCAGCTAATATAGTTTTAACGAATCTATTTGAACAAAACATCTTTCTTTTTAGAGCACATGAACGTTTGATACTTTAAGGCATTTGGGCGTACATAGAGGAAGGGTTTTAAGAATGTTTTACGACTTTCATCAAACATTGGGCACAAAATCAGATAATGATATTCATCTCCAAGTTCGTTACAATCGCACTTGTTGCACTTTCTTTCATTTCGTTCAATTCTTAAGAATCGCCCTTTTTGAATTCGTAGCTTGTATTTGTATTGTATTTGTATTTCTTTTTATCACAACAGATTTCTCTGTGTGGAATTCGGGCTGCTCTCCCCAGGAAGAGCGCGCCGCCACACTACAGCGCCACTCTTTTTTTTTTTTCTTTTTTTTTTCCTGCGTGCAGTTTTTTTAAATTTTATTTGTTTTTCCTATCGAAGTGGATTTTTCTACAGAATTTTGCCAGGAACGACCCTTTGTTGCCGTGGGTTCTTTTACGTACGCTAAGTGCATGCTGCACACGGGACCTTGGTTTATCGTCTCATCCGAATGACTAGCGTCCAGACCGCCATTCAAGGTCTAGTGGAGGGGGAGAAAATATCGGCAGCTGAGCCATGATTCGAACCAGCGCGCTCAGATTCTCTCGCTTCCTAGGCGGACGCGTTACCTTTAGGCCATCACTCCAAAAGTCTAAATGTTAACAGAAACCGAGCAGTGTGCAGCCAGTTCAAATGAGCACCGCTCATAACGAGAGGTGCTTTTTTTGCACTGGCACTTCCAGTTTTGGCGATGAAAATTCACAGCCATTGTTCTGAAACACACTGGAGACAATTGCAAATCTTTGGGTGAACGATTGATTTTTTTTCAAACGCGCTTTTCTTCGCGGTGTTCATGGTTCCTGAAACAGCCGTTTGTATGTTCAGTGAGAGGCCAGGGGTAGTAGACCTTCTTACTTACGCAGTGTGCATCGCTCGATTTTGTTGATGTTGACATGTTCCGAAAACATGCCTGTTTTTTCATGAAATGATCCTTAACTATTTTTGCGAAGTCTATGAATCGTGGCAATAACTTTTACAGAAATGAACTTCGTTTTATTATGCTTGCATTTCTTTTTTTTCTTCGAAAAAAAAACAACAAAACAAACCAACAACAACAGATGGTTAAGCTACGTAAAGAACGAACTGTCTGCTTTGATTACAGAACCGTTCGTTTGAAGAGGTTAGTGACTTCATTATAAAAGCATCACTGAGGAAAAAAAATGGAAAGAAAAAACAGACAAACGTTCCCGCTTGAAGTCTTTTCGTATGGAGAGCAGGAGTAGTGTAATTGCCTATTTTGTTTGTCTGTTTTCGTTTTCTTCTGTTTATTTGTTCACTCAGAGAACTGTACGCAACGTTCTTTTTCCTTTTTTTGTTTTCAGTAAGGTGGAAACCCAGGCGTTTGGCGAACCACTTCATAACTGTAAACTTCATTTCCCACGTTCATTCACCTCTACGAGTGAACGTACACGTGCATGATCTATTTTTTTCTTCTTATTCAGACCATTTAGGCATCAGAATAAAGTATCTCACGCAGAATAAAGTTAAGATCAGCACTCCATGTTATAAACGTATTCACAAATCTGCCCCCTTCCTATCTCTGTGACTGCCTTCACTCTCTACGATCGGCTTCGGATCCACTCTGTTTGCGCATACCCAGATTCAAACACTTCACTGTCGGCCGCCGTTCTTTCTCTGTCTCTGGACCTTGCATTTGGAATGAGCTTCCTCTTTCGCTTCGTCAGGTCTCCGCACTCAGCTCTTTCAAGTCTGGTCTTAAAACCCACCTTTTCCCAAGATAGCCTCCCTCCCCTGCCTCTTCGATTTCAGACAAAGGAGATGGTTAGAGTCAGAAAAACTGATATTTCTTTTTCTGTCACAACAGGTTAACGACACATAGAGTAAGGGCCTGTTGATGTATGCAGCGACAGAAATGAAATGGACAGCACATTAGAGTCGAAGGGAGAGACAGAGAGAGAGAGATAGATGACACTTGACATTTCATTGTCCACATGGCCATTATTGTCATCCAGACAAGGGCGGGGTATCGTTTCAAGCATAACTGTAAAAATAAAACCATTCCAACATACACAAACATTCCACACACACACACACACACACACACACACACACACACACACACATGTGGGCTACGGATAGACACAAACAGCAAGCGCACAAACTGTGCACACGCACACACAAAACACACACAAATATTCGCACACATACACGCACACAGACACAAACACAAACATACACACACATACACACGCACATGCACGCACGGTCACACGCACGCAAGCAAACTATTCCCTGAGAATCATCATGAGATTAATTATCATTTTGTTCGATTATCATTTTTTTTCTCATATCCATTGCTGCTCCTACGATTCTAGCCAGTGTTTTATTTACATCATTTTCCTTACCATTCGAAATGACAAATACACCATGTTTATGGTTTACTTACCTGCCAAAATAGAGTTACGTTATCTGGTAAACTTTAGTAGAAAATAGTTTTTGCGTTGATGCCCGACGCGGCATTAATGAAAGAAAAGAGAACAAGAGAGGCAAGGCCTTCAAGACTCACTTGTGATAAATTAAGTCCCCTAGCATTAATTACAGAGTAATTTCCCTTTTTTTTACTATCTGCACCAAAACGTTTGCAATATAAATAAAACTTCCATGCTTAGCAAAAGAAGTTCCTGTTTGAACAAAAAAATGATAATAATGACTCTTGTTGTTGTGTCAGAATAAGAGGTCAAAGTGCCAAGTTTAGAGAATACAAAAAAATATAAATATAACAGTAAATGCAGTTTGCATGTAGTTAGGCTTTTTAAAATTGTTTTGTGCCCATCCCAGAGGTGCAATATTGTTTTAAACAAGATGACTGGAAAGAACTGAATTTTTCCTATTTTTATGCCAAATTTGGTGTCAACTGACAAAGTATTTGCAGAGAAAATGTCAATGTTAAAGTTTACCACGGACACATACACACACAGACACACGGACACACACACACACACACACACACACAGACAACCGAACACCGGGTTAAAACATAGACTCACTTTGTTTGCACAAGTGAGTCAAAATTCGGGTTTCATCTTCTGCTGTATCTGCACACGACAGACACACAAAATTATTTGCCGAAAAATCAATGTTTGTTTCCTATATAGCCCGATCCCTGTCAGTCTAACCTGAGCAAAAAACAACCCGTGTATCATTTACTTGTTACAATGATAAAAGTTTTGTGTTGTCGTTGTTATTGTTGTTTGTTTGTTTGTCTTTCAGCATGAAAGACGCTTTTGAAGGGGAAAAAAACCCACCTGTATTAGGCAGCAGAATCTAAAACTGTAGAACACCGGTTTTCTTAACAAAATAAAATTACGAGTAAAACCATGCTCACGCCCATTCCTTCGGCTCAACCGAACAACGCCAAACCTATTCTCGGTTAATATCATCTGTCTTTTTTTTTTCTTTTTTTTTTCTTTTTTTACCCGGACTTTCTTGGGTCGACCACCGTTTTATTTTGTATATAAATTACACAATCAACTAAACAACATGGAAATAATCAAACCAATACTTGGCACTCCATAATAACTATATGTCATAGTAATCAGTAGCATTTATGGAATAAATACAACTTTTCATTTACTGATTTTGGGCTTGTTAAAAAAAAGAAAAAAAGAGAGAGAGAGAGAAAAAAAGAAGACAATAATATGGAAGGAATCCGTGCAATATCATATGATATATAATATCATATCATAAATCATACAATCATGTGTACCAAGCTTAGGATCAATCTTTTTTTTAAACTTTTTTTTGTGGCCTCAGTTGCATGCAGGTCATGGAGCACCAGAACTTGTTTGTTTTTTTTTGTTGTTTTTTTTTATAGTTTTTTTTGTGCTTTCACACGCCTTCATTGGCCAAAAAACCCAAAACCCCTTTTTTTCTGTTTTCTTTCGCTTTTTTTTCTTCTGTATAACATGTCAGTTTTCAATTAATATATGTAAGTACATCTAACTGTATTCAAAGTAGTATTCTTCCGAATACACTAAGTTCTTTGTCTGAATATTCAGTTTTCATGGACAATTTCAGTGAATATTTTAACATTATGCATGTGTTTTCAGTTGTCTGTGATTAAGTTTGCTCTGATGTGAGTGTGTGGATTTTGTATGTGAGATAATCATCGAAATCATCTTAGTATAATACATATACGTCGAAAAACATGCAATTAGATCAACATTAATTAATGGAGGGAAAAAAAAAGAAAAAAAAGGAGAAGAAGAAAAAGAAAAAAGGAAAGTTGACGCTCGGACAGGAGCTAGGTTCCGCCCTCCCCTGAAACGATGCACAGTGATTGTTCTTCTGCCGGACGCATTGATCAAGGATAATATCATCTGTCTGTTCAACACACAGTTTAACTTGTCAGACATCTTGACTTTGGTAAAGTAGTGAGATCTGACCAGTACTTTTTATGGACGTTCTGACACGCATCGCATATCTTCCGGCTTCTAAAAAAAGGGGAAAAATTCATTCGATGTATTCAGAAGTATAAAGAGTTATCGTTTCACTACAAATTCAGTGACTGTATGAGAGAGCGAGAGCGAGAGAGAGAGAGAGAGAGAGATAGATAGATAGAGAGAATGAATGAATGAATGAATGTTTTATTGCATTCAGGCCATAGGCATCATTGCATTGGGATGCTGGGAAGGGGGACGTGCTGACAATAGCATTCCGTTGACATTCCTATGAATATTAGAAATTATCCAATACTCTGAAGTTGCATGTAACAACAACGATTTTGTACAGGATTGGTGTAAATAGTCATCATTTTACTGAAATGGATTTTCATACGACATTTTCTATCACACACGTATCTATAAATGTCTATAGATAGAGAGAGAGAGAGAGAGAGAGAGAGAGAGAGAGAGAGAGAGAGAGAGAGAGAGTCGTGTTTGAGCGTCATAATCAGGCCTCAGCTTATAACAACACAGGTAATAGGGGAGGGAGGGAGAGAGAGAGAGAGAGAGAGAGAGAGAGAGAGAGAGAGAGAGAGGAGGACTTTACCCATACCAACACACAAAGGGGGTGGGAAAGAAAGGGAGAGAGAGAGAGAGAGAAAGAGGCCTTAACCTATATTAACACAGGTAACAGAGAGAGAGAGACAGACAGACAGACAGACAGAGACAGACAGACAGAATAAGAGAACAACTTACACAACTCTTAAAGTACAAGTGCATACCACCTTCGCGGCTGTCCCATAGTTCAGTCACCCATGCTGTCAGCTAACAGACTGAAGGAGGTGTTCAGCTGTGGCCTTTACGGATCATTGCACGTGTCGGGTCAGATTGTTCCACCACTCGGAGTCAAGGGTTGAAGTTGTTTGTAGTACTTGCTTTTCCAGGTTCTTTGGGACCAACACAGTTTGTGTGTTTGGTTTCTTGTCCACGGGTGTAAGCCTACTGTGTTACCCCCCCCCCCCCCGCCCCCACCCCCACCCCCTGCCGAGCCCCCCACCCTGTCGAGATGCCGGGGGTCTTTCAGTATGAACAGCATCCCCACCTTCTGGAAATTCTGTGTTAGAAAATTCCTCTTTTCTGTCACTCTCTTTGCTTCTGCCTCCCCCCCCCCTCCCATTTCTTCATTGTTGTCTCCTTTTTCTGCCTTCACAGTCCATTCCCCTTTCTTTTTTTTTTTTCTTTCTTTTTTTAAGCAAGCCTTTTTTTCTGCAGTCTATGATGTACTATCTGTGCTGATTTACTCTGGCGATTAGGTAGTGAGATATAAACACTGGGATGGGCACTGGCTGCCCATTCTTCAGTGTCATTTGCCTATATGGCCTTTTTATGTATTTTTTTGTTTGGCTTTGAAGTCCCCCCCCCCCTTTTTTTTTTTACGACATTTTTGTAATCTGGGGAATGATGAATTAAGCGGAATGGCTGGCGTCCTCAGCATGGCCTAGTCTTATTTGCCATAAGGAGCTAAATAGTTGGGATACTGTGTCATGAATTGTGTTTTGTGGGTTTGTATTGTTTTTTGTTTTTTTTTGTTGTTGTTGTTTTTTTTTTTTTTGGGGGGGGTTGTTTTATTTTGTTTTGTAGATGTGACAGTTTTGTTTTGACGCGGTTGAGCATTTGTATGGTTTGACAGTCCTGATATGGCCCTGTGCGTTCGACTGGACTATTAGCAGCAAGAGTGTTAATGATAGTATTGTGTTCGCTACCAAAGTGGATTTTTCCTACAGAATGTTGCCAGGGGACAACTCTTTTTGTTGCTGTGGGTTCTTTTCACTCGCGCTAAGAGCATGCTGCACACAGGGACGTCTCACGGAACTGAAAGACTAGCACCTAGACCAACAATCAATGTCTAATGGCAGGGCGGGTATGAGACGGGAGGGGGGGGGAGGTTCGTTTAAAAATGAAAAGAATAAAGGGTTGAAGAATAGCTTCTTTTTTTTTTTGCAAGAAATGTGTGTTCTTTTCGAATGCACTTTGCTGGTTTTGTATTTGGAGCTTTGGTTTGTAAAGCGAAATGTGAAAGTCCAGCCTCTTTATTTTGATGTATTACTACTTTCTTTTTCAGTTAACAGAATACATGAATACAAGAGGGACATTATACATCAAATTACTCCTATATTACGAAACGAATACATGAATACAAGAGGGACATTATACATCAAATTACACATATATTACGAAACGAATACATGAATACAAGACGGAGGGACATTATACATCAAATTATACATATATTACGAAACGTAAAAAGAAGAAGAAGAAGAAGAAGAAGAAGAAAGAATCTACGTCCGCATTTGAAACTTGAGCCCGTGGCCATTTTGCTTCCACGTCGGGTGTATAACCACTTGGCCAACACTGGCCGTCAGGTCCGCCCATCCGCGTGCTCTGACCGTCCACCCGTAATGTGCACTGACCGTCCACCCGTAATGTGCACCTTTTCCCGGGTAGCCCCAGGTGGACCCGTAAAAAAACAATAAAAACAGGACGAAGTTGGAACCACTGAAAAAAAACAACAACAAACAAACCCAGCAACATGTTTTCAAATTCCATGCATAATTCACGAGTGGAAACAAAACGACTGTTGATCCGTAAATGAATGCACTCCGATTTACCTCGAGAAAGTGCATCTCTGTCAGTCTGTCTGTCTGTCTGTCTGTCTACCTCTCTTTCTTTCTCTCCCTCTCCTTGAGTCGACGTGCTAACAGAATCGTCTTGAGAATTCGTATTGTTTGCGCTTGGCATAAATGCCCAGTCGCTTCTGCCATGTATACAGCGAACAAGGCTGTATCTTTCGTGTGTTGTTAATGCACAGTTGGTTGTGCTCTCTCTCTCTCTCTCTCTCTCTCTCTCTCTCTCTCTCTCTCTCTCTTCAAATAACTCTCGCAACCGAACAATTGGTAAGAAAATTGTAGTTTATTGTGAGCACCATAGCGAACCTTTTTTTTTTGTTTGTTTGTGGTGTGTGTGTGTGTGTGTGTGTGGTTATATCTGAAGTGGAGTGATGGCCTAGAGGTAACGCGTCCGCCTAGGAACCGAGAGAATCTGAGTGCACTGGTTCGAATCACGGGCTCAGCCGCCGATATTTTCTCCCTCTCCACTAGACCATGAGTGGTGGTCTGGGCGCTAGTCAGTCGGATGAGACGATAAACCGAGGTCCCATAATTATTGATTACGTGAAATTCGTAACATGGTCATGAAAACCCCACGTTTCCTGCAATTAACGCGTTTTGTCTTGTCTTGTCTTGTCTTGTCTTGCCACTGACACCCTCCATCCCTGCCTGTCACCTTCTTCTTCTTCTTCTGCGTTCGTGGGCTTCAACTCCCACGTTCACTCGTATATACGCGAGTGGGCTTTTTACGTGTATGACCGTTTTTACCCCGCCATGTAGGCAGCCATACTCCGTTTTCAGGGGTGTGCATGCTGGGTATGTTCTTGTTTCCATAACCCACCGAACGCCGACATGGATTACAGGATCTTTAACGTGCGTATTTGATCTTATGCTTGCGCATACACACGAAGGGGGTTCAGGCACTGGCAGGTCTGCACAGATGTTGACCTCGGAGATCGTAAAAATCTCCACCCTTCACCCACCAGGCGCCGTCACCGTGATTCGAACCCGAGACCCTCAGATTGAAAGTCCAACGCTTTAACCATTCGGCTATGGCGCCCGTCCCTGGCTGTCACCGATTAGCACTTTTGCTTTGATGATTTCATGGAGACAGGGGGCGGGGTGGGTTGGGTTTGGGGGCGGGGTTGGTGAGGTTTGGGGGTGGGTGGGTGGGTGGACAGGGGTACTGACCCACAGGACACCCGGTGACACGTAAATTCCATCCGCTCCATTTGCTGACGGAAAGCTGTGGAGGCCACGAGGAGAGTGCGGTCGCCCGGTGTAGGAGAAAAAAAACCAAAAAAACAGGCTTCCAGGAAAACAAATCCTCCCAGTGGTTTTTTGACTCACTTGTGTAAACAAAGCGAGTCTATGTTTTAACCCGGTGTTCGGTTGTGTGTGTGTGTGTGTCCGTGTGTCTGTGGTAAACTTTAACATTGACATTTTCTCTGCAAATACTTTGTCAGTTGACACCAAATTAGGCATAAAAATAGGAAAAATTCAGTTCTTTCCAGTCATCTTGTTTAAAACAATATTGCACCTCTGGGATGGGCACAAAAAATAAAAAAGAAGCCTAATTATATGCAAACTGCATTTACTGTTATATTTATAATTTTTGTATTCTCTGAACTTGGCGCTTTGACCTCTTATTCTGACACAACAACAAGAGGAGTCATTATTATCATTTTTTTGTTCAAACAGGAACTTCTTTTGCTAAGCATGGAATTTTTATTTTATTTTGCAAACGTTTTGGTGCAGATAGTAAAGAAGGGAAATTACTCTGTAATTAATGCTAGGGGACTTAATTTATCACAAGTGAGTCTTGAAGGCCTCTCTTGTTTTTTATGCCCGTAGATTTGTACCCCAAGTGATTACTAAACATGATCACCCTACAAATGGAGTCGTTTGCACAGCAGGATCTTTAACGTGTGTATTTGATCTTCTGCTTCAGTGCGTATGCACACGAAGGGGGTTCAGGCACAAGCAGGTCTGCACATAATTATGTTCACCTAGGAAATCAGAAAAAAAAATCCCTTTACCCACCAGGCGCCTTGACCGAGATGCGAACCCTGGACCCTCAGATTGAAAGTCCAAGGCTTTAACCACTCGGCTGTTGCGCCCGTCAAGACTCTAAGAAAAACGAAAACCCTACCAGTGTTTTTTTTTTTGTTGTTGTTGTTTGTTTGTTTGTTTGTTTTTTCGTGGGAAAAACACTGCCCGTGGATTTTTTTACCCCATGAAACCAAACAACAATTCATCACAGAAAATCAACACTCACCTCACGCAGGAAAGAAAACAACAACAACTACTACAAAACAAAACAAAACAAAAAAACAACAACCAAAAACAAAAAAACAACAACAAAAAACAAACCAGAATTCCAAGGGGGAAAAGGAAAAGAAAAATCCAGTGTGGTTCCCACGTGATGTATTGACATAAGTTTACATCTGGGCCAACAGCAAAGTGAGAGCTGTATTATCAATGGTTTCTCCAGTCAATGGGAAGCCATTTACAGCTTAGTCTTTTGTGAAGGACTATGACTCTCAAACTAGGAGGCAAAATTGCACTGGCTCTTAGTGCTGCAGCCTTGGGGGCTAGTTGGCCTTTGGGAACCATCCCCAACGCCGACTGTCCTAAAACCCTCTTGGCCGAGAGAGTGGGGATGTACTTGGGCAAGACACTCTCCACTATAATCAAATTCTAGCCCAAATAGTCGGAACAGCAGTTGCCTCCTCTGTTGTTCTGATGGTCATAGTCGAACACGACTGACTGTCATATATAAAAATATATAGTCATGATTATCTTATCTGTAGTTAATGCTATTATGAGACGAACCACCGCAGTAGCAGCAGCAGCAGCAGCATCGATGCCCGCAACAAGGAGAGGAAAGCAGCAGCAGCAGCACCACCAGCAGCAGCAGCCATGCCCAAAGAGCGCTGGCACTTTCCCTGCCCTCAGTGCGGACGCAGACATAAACTGGGACTCCATAGCCAACTGAAAGATGGCACCAAATGAAGACACAGGAGAAGAAACGCGTGAACGTCATCGTTGTACACGGTTTCAGTTTCAGTTTCAGTAGCTCAAGGAGGCGTCACTGCGTTCGGACAAATCCATCTACGCTACACCACATCTGCCAAGCAGATGCCTGACCAGCAGCGTAACCCAACGCGCTTAGTCAGGCCTTGAGGAAAAAGAAAAGAAAAAAAAAAGGCGAATAAATAATAGATAAGCTTACACAAATAAATAAATAAATAAATAAATAATAACTATAATGTAAAAAAAAAGAAAAAAGAAAAAAGATAGTAGTAAAAAAAAAAAAGAAGAAAAAAAAGAGGTATACGATGTATACGTTGTACACCATGGAACCGTACAGAGCGGAACGGTTTATTCACATACATGCCTCAGCCCCGAAGTGAAGGGGGTTAACAGGAACATAGTACAACTCAATGAAACAGCACAAGCAAACAAGCATAAATACATATAACAAAAGATAATTATATTCATTTCACGAAGTAGCGATTTCTCTAAGTTTGAAAGCTTTAGACAACAACAACAACAAGAGAGGCAAGGCCTTCAAGACTCACTTGTGATACACTAAAAAAAAAAAAAAAAAAAAAAAAAAAAAAAAAAAAATCCAAGCTTTTTATGTATTGAGTGTAATTTCCAAATGTAATGTTTAAGATGAGAAGGATCAGTTGAAAGCAAATTAAGTCCCCTTGCATTAATTACAGAGTAATTTCCCTTTTTTACTATCTGCACCAAAACGTTTGCAAAATAAATAAAACTTCCATGCTTAGCAAAAGAAGTTCCTGTTTGAACAAAAAATGATGCTAATGACTCCTCTTGTTGTTGGGTCAGAATATCAGATGAATGTGCCAGGTTTAGAGAATACAAAAAATATAAATATAACAGTAAATGCAGGTTACATATAATTAGGCTTCTTTTTTATTTTTTTGTGCCCATCCCAGAGGTGCAATATTGTTTTAAATAAGATGACTGGAAAGAACTGAATATTTCCTATTTTTATGCCAAATTTGGTGTCAACTGACAAAGTATTTGCAGAGAAAATGTCAATGTTAAAGTTTACCACGGACACACAGACACACGGACACACACACACACACACACACACACACACACACACAGACAACCGAACACCGGGTTATACGTTAAAACATAGACTCACTTTTTTTACACAAGTGAGTCAAAAATCACGAACGTGCTTTCGACTTGACATTAATATACTTGATTTGAACAGAGAGTGGTGTTTGTAGTGTTCTGTTGGACACGGTGGGGTTCTAAGAAAGAGGGAGTTTGATTCACCGTTTCATTCGGCGCACGTGTTGGGTTGAGGGTGGAGATTTTTTTTTCCCCCGATCTCCCAGCTCAGCATATATGCACAGATCTGCTTAGTGCCTGAACCCCCTTCGTGTGTATACGCATGCAGAAGGTCAAATACGCGCGTTAAAGATCCTGTCATCCATGTCAGCGTTCGGTAGGTTTTTGGAAACATTAACATACCCCGAATGCACAC
Organism: Babylonia areolata; assembly: GCF_041734735.1. NCBI lineage: Eukaryota > Metazoa > Mollusca > Gastropoda > Neogastropoda > Buccinidae > Babylonia > Babylonia areolata. Next base: position 7,926,909 of record NC_134878.1, on the reverse strand, counting down.
CCCCGAAAACGGTGTATAGCTGCCTACGTGGAGGAGTTAAAGTAACAGTGTCATACACGTAAAAAGTTGTGTGTGTGTGTGTATGTGTGTGTGTGTGTGTGTGTGTGTGTGTGTGCGCGCGCGCGCGTGCGCGCACGTGACTGAAACCTGACTGAATGACACAGGAAACGAATGATGAGCCCCCAAAGGCAGCTGTCGGTTGGCTCCAGCTAGGGCAGTCATGTTGTATACAGTGACTATAAGAATAAGAATAACTTTATTATCTCCAACTGGAGAAATTTGGTCAGGTGCATTATCACAACACAGACAAGTAAACAACATGGGGGACCATAACTGTAAAAGTCAATAACAGCTTTTACGAATATTACGAAGACACAAAATTAATGTAAACAAATATCACATACACCGTTTCATACATACATCCACACACTGCAGGTAATAACTGGTATTCTTAATGAAAAAACAGAAAGAATGAAGAAACATTATTTTGAATATAATTATGTCAGTACAGCACAGAACACAATCTCTGACCGGGGATATGCGTTAAGTAAGCATCCATATCATCATCATCATCTGAGGCGTGTAGTTGGACCCAGAAGCCTGTTGAGGATGGTTCATTCGACTGAACTGAATAAGCGACCGTCCCCATTTCCACCCAACCCCTCGCACTGCCACACCTCCTTATCACCTACCCCGCTATTACCTCCACCACCTCTCGCTTTCTCAGTCTCCGTCTGTCTCTCCATCCAAAACTCTGGCCCTCCAAACGGCACTCCAGTTGACTACCCAAAGTGGGAAGGGCCACACCTCCCTATCACCTACCCCGCTATTACCTCCACCACCTCTCGCTTTCTCACTCTCCGTCTGTCTCTCCATCCAAAACTCTGGCCCTCCAAACGGCACTCCAGTTGACTACCCAAAGTGGGAAGGGTTCGGTAAACTTCCATCCCTGTTAAGAGGCATGGCCGTTCGCTCAGACAATGTGGGCCTGCAAGCGAAAAAGATAAGATGGTGGTGAGGGGTGAAGGGGCCGGGCGGGGGTCAGGGGGTGTGTGCGCCTACGCTGCGCTGCGTTGACTGAACCGATTTCTGACAGAACAAAGAGCCCCATGCAATGAAATCCTCCGCCGTTTACTTTGGTTCGCTTCCCAACTGGCATGACTGAAAAATAAAGCATAGATAATGAGAAGAAAGAGTGAGTGTCACCTGCGATGGAGGATTCTACGTGGAAAGGTATTCTGAGATATTTGTTTATATTATGTCTATGGGAGGGGGTGGTAGGCAGTGTTAGAGGTGGCGAGTCCCGCGCAGTGTTTTATATATATATATATATATATATATATATAGCTCAATGGAATATTTTTTTCCCAGGTTCTGCTGGCATGCTTTAACTCACTCAGTACGGCCAGTCCTCTCTTCTCCTCTACACAGACCCCTCGGATGTCCAGTGGGTGTCTCTATGACCCAACCTTCAGTTTCCGTCGTCAGAATTGTGGTATTCTTTGTCAACATTCACCTCTTCAGTGTAAGACCCTTCCGCTTGTAATATTTTGATGGTTGCAGTTGGGGTGAAACGCTGTTAACGTCGTCTCTTTCGCCGTTCGTATGGAGAGAGTTAAAGGTGTTTCTCAATTCGTCAGTACAGATTCAGAACACTCCACTGTTGGCTGCCGTTCTTTTTCTGTCTCTGGACCTTGCATTTGAATTGAACTTCCTCTTTCGCTTCGTCAGGTCTCAGCCGCACTAAGCTCTTTCTAGGCCGGTCTTAAAACCCATTTTTTCCCCAACATAGTCTCCCTTCCCTGTCTCTTCTCTGTCTTCAACTTCCCCAGTTGTAGAGTTATGCATGCGTGTGAATGACTGGTGTGAAAACACAAGATTCAGCGCTATTATTATTGTTATATATTATATGTATATATTATTATTATTATTTATATTATATTTATATTATTAATATATATATATATTATTATTATTATTATTATTATTATTATTATTTTATTATTGTTTGTTATTTTTATTTATTTATTATTATCATTAACAAATAGTAAAGAGTGGTAACTCTCTCCACAAGTCAGTGCTGCTTCCGCTACCGATTCAGCGAGCACACAGGTAAATAAAAGGTACATTGGAACAAACCCAGACACTAATTTGTGTTTGCACATTTCTTCTTTCTTTGCTGCTGTGTGCACATGTTAAATGATCGGTATAAGGACAGGCCCGGCGCTTCCTGTTTGATGAAGTGTCTGGGCTTGTTCCAATGTACCTTTTATTTACCTGTGTGCTAGCTGAATCGGTAGCGTAAGCAGCACTGACTTGAAGTGTGTGGAGAGTTACCACTCTTTACTATTTGCTTATCATTCGATCTCCTGACTTTCTTGTTTATTATTATTATTATTATTATTATTATTTGTATTAGTAGTAGTATCATTGAGCTTGTGTTTGTCTATGATTTTCGATTTATGTTCTTATCTTGTTATGTACTATCCCCCCCCCCCCCCCCAATATTCCTTGTGACCCCGGTACACTTGGTAATAAAGACATATTCTATTCAATTCTATTAGCACAACAAGTAGGTCAGTGCCCTGTCGTGAGAATGGCCCTGAGGGGGCGGAGGTGGGGGTGGGGAGGGGTTTTGAGGGAGGTATTCTCTCACAGTAAATAGCTGAAAAATCTATGCTGCAACTCTTTTTCATCTTTTCTATCTCTTTCCTTGTTTCTGAACTTTCCTCTTTATTTATTTATTAATTTGTTTTTTTACTTTCTGTCTATCTTGGTGATCTTTAATTCTTTGTCTAGAAATCATATACTTTTGTTTTTTGGGTTTTTTTTAATTATGGTTTTCTGTTTCATGCGCCGGGGGAGGAGAGAGAGAGAGAGAGAGAGAGAGAGAGAGAGAGAGAGAGAGAGAGAGAGAGAGAGAGAGAGAGACTTGGACAATACGAAGACGGCAAATTATTAAGATAAGTACAGGACGCAAAGCCTTCTGCTTCATATGTTATCCCTGCTGCCAATACAGCAACAACAAAATCATTACGGGTAGTTTATATCGGTGAGCAATATTCGTATTTTTCTTCTTCTTCTTCTTCTTTCTTTCTTTTTTTTTTTATTTGTTTTTTTAATCGCTCCGACCCCTTTTTGTGTCAGCGAAGATGTGTGGTGAAGAGCGGCGGCCTGGCGGTCTGGGTCAGGTGTTGGACGTCATGATCCCGTGTTCACCTGTGCTTGGGGTTCGGGGCTCCGTTTGATTTAATTTGATTTGATTTGATATGGATTTGTATTTGTATTTCTTTATATCACAACAGATTTCTCTGTGTGAAATTCGGGCTGCTCTCCCCAGGGAGAGCGCGTCGCTACACTACAGCGCCACCTATTTTTTTTTTGTATTTTTTCCTGCGTGCAGTTTTATTTGTTTTTTTCCTATCGATGTGGATTTTTCTACAGAATTTTGCCAGGAACAACCCTTTTGTTGCCGTGGGTTCTTTTACGTGCGCTAAGTGCATGCTGCACACGGGACCTCGGTTTATCGTCTCATCCGAATGACTAGCGTCCAGACCACCACTCAAGGTGTAGTGGAGGGGGTAGAAAATATCGGCGGCTGAACCGTGATTCGAACCAGCGCGCTCAGATTCTCTCGCTTCCTAGGCGGACGCGTTACCTCTAGGCCATCATTCCACTCCTTATGTAGTGCCTATCCTCGGTCGGAGACAAAGCTCTAAGCGCTTTACAAAACACGGGGTCATTGACCGGCACAACAGGCTGCTTGCCTGGGTAGGGTCGACTGACGGCTGCTATTGGGCGCTCATCATTCGTTTCCTCTGTCATTCAATCAGATTTTAGGCACGCACACATACACACTCAAAGAGACATGTAACATTTTACGTGTATCACCGTTTTGTTTATTTACCTCGCAATGTAGGCAGCCTTACTCCGTTTTGGGGGTGTGCATTCTTGGTATGTTCTTGTTTCCATAATTCACAGAACGCTGACATGGATTACAGGATCTTTAACGTGCATATTTGATCTTCTGCGTGCGTATACACACGGAAAGGGGTTCAGGCGCTAGGAGGTCTGCGCATATGTTGACCTGGGAGATCGGAAAAATCTCCACCCTTTACCCCACCAGTCGACGTTACCGACTGACGTTCGAACCCAGGACCCTCAGATTGAAAGCCCAACGCTTTAACCACTCGGCTATTGGTGTTGTGTCCTTGGGAAAGAAATTTCTCTCTGACATTCCTCACTTCACCCAGGTGGGAATCGGTACGTACCTGGTTTTGCTCGGGGAAGCTTATGACGACGGAAGTAGAAAAATGGGCCCCGCCTGTTCTGTTCCGGCCCAACCCCTACCGAGACTCCGTGGGTATGAATTCACTGCCCTCATGTACGTAAATGGCTGGGTTAGCTTTTACTTTTTCTTAAGATCCATGGTTGACTGTTGTTCGCTTCGTCTGCCGCCATGGTCTGTTCTGTCGTAGCGTAGATCAAGATTTCTCATTACGTGGTAGCGAACAATGTTCACAGTCGACTACAGAAAGAAAGAAAGAAAGAACGCCGTACGATAGGAAGAAGGAAGCGACAGCGATAAGGATGTTTTATTCAAAACAGGCCATGGCCCTGTTTGAAGGGGTACGACGCATAGATAAGACACAATGTTTTTTGTAACAATGGGCACATGAATATATGTATCCATGTGCTTGAAATTTAGACCATAAAATATTATCAACTCATAATGCTTCTTCTTCTCTTAATGGACTTTTTTGTTGTTGATAAAGCATAAAAGAAAGAAAGAAAGAAAGAAGGAAAGAAAGAAACTAAACTGTTTAGTTTCCACAGGCGTTTGAAATGAAATGTTGAAATTTTAGTTTTAAATCATCGTGCCAGTGTTCCCAAATCTGCAAGACTGATGTCATCCAGAGAGCCATAAATAACGACTTCATTAATTTTGACTGTAACTCTATACTGATACATGTCTGCGGATTGTGTCGCCCCAAAACAGTGGAAGGCAACTGATTGGTGAAAGTGAAAATAAAGAATTAGTATATATATATATATATATATATATATATATATATATATATATATATATATATATATAAGAACGAAAATAAGAAATAATGATACGATAACTAAATAATACACGTCTGTGTGTTGTGTTCGCCCAACGGGTAGAATGCGAATGATTGAAATACGATAGTAACGAAAGAAAACTAAATTGATAAATAAATGCAAGAATGAATAATGATGAGAAAATAAGAATTGATAATGACACTAAAAACCTATGGTTCTGGCAACAACAGCAACAACAAAATCATTTGCCGTAGACCTGTCTCCGGTTCAGGTATCTGGTAGTGTGAGGTCTCTTGTAAGCTGGATAGAAAATGTACCCAGGATGTCTCTAGTGTGATGATGATGATGATGATGATGATAGTAATACTAGTAATAATGATACTACTACTACTGACAACAACAGCAACAACAACAACAATAATAACAATAATAATAATAATAATAGATTTTTTTTCACAGAAAACTGCTTTATTCTTAGGGGATTCTTTTTCTTCTTCTTCCTTTTATTTTCAGATTTAATAATGGATATCTGTTGAGCGCTTCCCTCCCCAAGAGGGAGCTTTACAATGAACATTTCACACACACACACACACACACACACACACACACACACACACACACACACACAGAGGCAATTACTTACAAAAGGAAGAAACAGAAAAGATTTAACACACAAAAGAAGAAAAAAACAACAAAAACCGCATTACTTGCGTATTACATTCTTTAGTTATAGACAGACAGACAGACACACACACACACACACACACGCACGCACGCACATACACAAACACAGACACACAGCCACACACACACACACACACACACACACACACACACAAACACACACGCACATACACAAACACAGACACACACACACACACACACACACACACACACACACACACACAGATATATTATGAATCATGTGAAAGACACTTCGTCCCTCTCAAGAAGGCTTCGTTCCCGCTGATGACTCTGACACGTACAGTACCTAGTTGGCCTGTGCTCACATCAAGTCGTTTCTGTTTTTCGGCCTCTCCTGAAGAAAGATTGATATCCATTTCCTGACGTTTCACCTTTTCATTCTTCCGTCTCCTGATTTTTCTCTGCTTCTGCTCTTTCTTCCCTTGTCTTCTTCTTTGTTCCTCTTTGTTCTCCTTGATGCTTTCTTCTTCTTCTTCTTCTTGTGTGTGTGTGTGTGTGTGTGTGTGTGTGTGTGTGTGTGTGTGTGTGTGTGTGCGCGCGCGTTGGGTTACGTTGCTGGTCAGGCATCTGCTTGGCAGATGTGGTGCAGCGTATAATGGATTTGACCGAACACCTCCTTGGGCTAGTGATATTGATACTGATATTCTCTCTCTCTCTCTCTCTGTGTGTGTGTGTGTGTGTGTGTGTGTGTGTGTGTGTGTGTGTGTGTGTGAGTACGTACGTACATGATAATGTACCAATTGTTCTTTTCATTGCTTTGTTACTTTTAATAGACTATCCCAGTTACTATTCTTATTCGTCGTTCTTATTAGTTTAGTTTATTTCATTACATTTCTTTATTTCTATGTTTTGTGTCATTCTTTATTTCTATGTTTTGTGTCGTTAAATGGGCAGAATTGTAAAAGGCATTTACTGCGCCTAATTCTTTACCAGTTAAAGATTCAGTCAATCAATCAATCAATCTTCTTGTTCCTGTTCTACTTGTTTGTTGTTGTTGTTGTTGTTGTTGTTGTTGCTGTTCTTCTTGTTGTTCTTCTTCTTCTTGTTCTTCTACTACTTGTTCTTGTTCTACTTGTTGTTTGTTGTTGTTGTTGTTGTTCTTCTTCTTCTACTTTGTTGTTGTTGTTGCTGTTCTTGTTGTTGTTGTTGTTTTTTGTTCTTCTTCTTCTTGCTCTTCTACTTCTTGTTCTTGTTCTTCTTGGTGTTTTTGTTTTTGGTGTTGTTGTTGTTGTTGTTCTTCTTCTTCTGTTTTTGTCCGCTGCTTCATTTTTCTCAGCGAAAATATCAAAATCATTATTACACGAGTTGTCATTAGTTCTTGCTCATGTTTTTTCTTTTCTTCTTCTTCTTCTTATACTACTACTACAACAACAACAACTACTACTACTACTTCTTCTACTACTACTGCTGCTAATACTTCCACTACCGTCCAATACATGTTGTTGTTTCTGTTGTTGCTGATCCTCCTCCTCCTCCTCCTCCTTCTCCTCCTCTTCCTCCTCCTCCTCCTGAAGTTCTTCTTCTGCTTCGCTTTCTCAGTCACCATATGCATGAGTTGCCACAGAATGTAGCAGGAAGGGGTTTTGTCGTTGTTGTCTTTTTAACCATCAGGATTTCCGGACTCATCATTCTTAAAAGATCACATGCACTCTTACCGGAGTTCGGCATATTAACCAAACAGCATTGTGGGGGCAAGGGGATGGGGGGAGTGGGGTGTGTGTGTGTGTGTGTGGGGGGGGGTTCCTCAATTCTTCAGTATGTGTTCTGTGTCCTGTGTATCTCGGAATCTTTCACCGCGTGGTGCTGTGTTTTAACCCCACGATTGCTGAACCTTGGTAGTACCCAAAAAACACACACAAAAAAAAACCCCAAACAAACAAACAAAAAAACCCACGAGTTTTAGCGTCCTACATTCAGGGTACCTATTTCACCGGCAATTTTTGTGCACAGGCGAAACGACATTACCAATCGTAGGATGTTGTAACCCGTTTTCAGTGAGTTTTTCGACTCTGTTTTGAACGTTCAGTCCGTTTGTGTCTCCTTTTATTGTCTCGAGCAATTTTTATCCCGACTGTCGGCCTACTCAGTAAGCCAGTCACAGCTTCACCAGTGCCCCGTTGGCCAGCATTACCTGTTTCCACCTCTCACGACGAGGACGAGGGGGTTGGACTTTGGAAGGTTTAGAACAACAGAGGATCAAGTGGTTTGGACACCTCACACGTATGCCTCTGAACCAACCAGCTCTTCGGGCGTACACTGACACCAAATACTCTGGCTGGAGAGCCAGAGGAAGACCAAGACGGCGCTGGAGCGACTCAGTGGCAGACAACCTCAGAGCCCACGAGATGTCCCTCCTCCAGGCCACTCGCCTTGCTGCAGACAGACAACTGTATCTCCCCGCGACGCCCACCGGTACAAGCGGAAGGAAAAAGTAAAGTAAAGTAAAGTAAGTTTTGAACATTATCTTACTCGATATTTTGATGCAGATTCAGTCACGTTATTAACCTAACGTGCCGCCATCTTGCACGTTCCGTTTTGTGGTCCTGCAAACCAAACAAACATAGCGGCTTTAGACGATGAGTGTCGGTTCGGGTTCACGTTATGGGTAAGCCTGTGTCGTATTGTGTCTGCTTCGTAATAATCAGGAGGGTCGATTACATTTAACATCTCATTTCTCATGTGCATCTTTTGCAAAAAAACAAGCGAACAATTTTTGACTAAATTGGTGCAGTGAATCAGGGCACTAAAATAGGACATGACCTGGTATCAGTTTTAACTTTTGCTCCTACATTTCCTGTACGTGTCAATGCCTTTCAACGATAGCATTGATGTTGCAGAACAAAGGTAATACCGATCCCAAGAGTTTGCTTCAGTTTCCGAGTTTCTGAAAGAGGCGTCACTGCGTTCGGACGAATGCATATACGTTACATCACATCTCGCGGCACGGAAAAGGCCTGACCATGGCAGCATAACCCATCTGACGCGTTTAGTCAGGCGTTGAGCGCATACATAATGCATGTGTGACCCTATCACAGTGGATTACCCCAACGGAATTTTCCAAGAAAACGACAACTCTTTTGTTGCCGTGGGTTCTTTCTCAGTGCGGTAAATGCATGCTGCACACGGGACCTCGATTTGTCGTCTCATCCGAATGACTAGCGCCCAGACCACCACTCAAGGTCTAGTGGAGGGGGAGAAAATATCGGCGGCTGAGCCGTGATTCGAACCAGCGCGCTCAGATTCTCTCGTTTCCTAGGCGGACGCGTTTTCTGTAGGCCATCACTCCACACTCAGTTTGATTTTTCCATCCAAACTTGGGAACAAGGAAAGAGAGCGGGAA
>NC_134878.1:7902794-7907794 GCF_041734735.1 Babylonia areolata | reverse complement strand
TTAGGCTTCATTTTTTTAAATCTTTTTTGTGCCCATCCCAGAGGTGCAATATTGTTTTAAACAAGATGACTGGAAAGAATTGAATTTTTCCTATTTTTATGCCAAATTTGGTGTCAACTGACAAAGTATTTGCAGAGAAAATGTCAATGTTAAAGTTTACCACACACACACACACACACACACACACAGAGACAACCGAACACCGGGTTAAAACATAGACTCACTTTGTTTACACAAGTGAGTCAAAAAGTCACTTCCGATCACACACACACACACACACACACAGTGTCGCTTGCTCATGCTCTGCCACTCAGTCCCACATGCACGCATAATGTGTGCACCCACGCATTCGCCTGCTGGTGAAGTTCAGGTGTTGCTGGGGCAGGTGGGGGTGGGGTGATTGGTGTCACATGAGTGAGCGTTTTGCATGCTTTGATTGTGTGCGCGAATGGCTGTAGGATTGAAAGAAATACTGAAACGAGATGTTCAATCTTGCGCGTAGTTGGAGCTCTAAATCTGCCACGTATGTCTGAATACTGACAAAAACAGCTTCGTCATTATCGTCATCTTCATTCATCACACACACACACACACACACACAGGAAGAAAGAGAGAGAGAGAGAGAGAGGAAACAAATGACCAAGATTATGTGGCCTTTCATGCCCTGTACGGCGGCTCTTACGGTGACCTCAGTTTCGAACTGCTCCCCCTCCCTTCCCCCGCCACTCCCCTCGCACCCCCACTTCCCCCACTGACCAACACCCCGACCCCCCCCCCCACCTCCGGAGACCCCACCACATCCCGCCTGCACATCCCCCTCCCCCTTTCCACTGCCCTGCCTTAGATGAGTTCCTGTCAAAAGATGTTGGCAGGTCCATGATCTATAGCTGTCGATAAAGGAGCGAGGTTGCGGTCTTCTCTCTGGTAAGGGGGGAACGCTCACTCAGTCGGACTCTGCGGTTACAGTCCTCAGTAGAAGGGGGCTTACGTAGGTGGTGTCGTGCGTATGTCTCTCAGAACAAAGAGAAAGGTAATAATAATAATAATAATAATGATGGATACTTATATAGCACACTATCCAGAAATCTGCTCTAGGTACAAAAACGCTTTTGTTAACATAAAACATCATATCTATGTTACATACACACACCAAAATGTGACTACACACACACACACACACACACACACACGCTGAATACATACATTTTAACATACATGTGTATCTAACAGCTACCCTAACACATACGCACACATAGGCAGGCACAAACTTACATAAACACACGCACACACAATACACATTCATATACATGCATGTAGTTATGTACACATACATATGTATGCACACATAGTCAAGCACAGCTAACGCAAAGGAAGTGGACCTGCCACAATTGAACTTATTGCTGAGGGAAAAGGTAACTAAGTTTTGAGACGAGATTTAAAAGATGTGAGGGAATCAGAATGACGGAGGTTATCAGGGAGCTTGTTCCACGTCTTTGGCGATTGAAAAGGTGGCAGAATGGTTAATATGCTCAACTGCCAATACAGACAGTCCGTGAAGGCGTGGGTTCCAATCCCGCTCTTACCCTTTCTCCCACGTTTGACCGGAAAATCAAACTGAGCGTCTAGTCATTTGGATGAGGCGATAAACCGAGGTCCCGTGTGCAGCACGCACTTGGCGCACTGAAAAAAAAAGAACCCTTGGCAAGGAGAGTGTCGTCTTCTGGCAAAATTATGTAACAAGAAATTTACTCTGATAGGTACACACATATATAAGCCATGCACTCAAGGCCTGCCGGACTAAGCGATGTTGGGTTATGCTGCTGGTCAGGCATCTGCCTAGCAGATGTGGTGTAGCGTATATGAATTTGTCCGAACGCAGTGACGCCTCCTTGAGAAACTGAAGCTGAACCCACCAGAACAGGACACTTCTCAACACCACCGAACTGACCCGGCAGCCCCGGCAATACTGAGACTTGAGCCGAGGTCTCCTTTGGCGTGTGGCCTCCTGGCGACATTACATCGATACTTTTTTTTTTTTAACCCTTTTTTAAAATTTTTTCCAAAAAACATGTATACAATACAGAGAATAGTATGAAACAAACAATATAAAACGAACAGTAGCATCTTCCACTACAGAGAGAGAGAGATAAAACAAAACGAAACAAGACAGATTAAACAAGGCAAAACAAATCTGTAACGACAACATCAACAACAAAAAAAGAAAAAACAAAAAGGAAGATTTGTCCAATCGTTCAATCAATCAATGTTTACATCTTAATGATTGTAGTAACCATGATGATTTAAGATGACATTAATAATAAATAGCCTGGACCAGTTGTAACATAGCAACAGCATCAATTGTGTCAACTATTACAGCAATGGTGTCTAGGGTAAGGCGAAAGCGAGTGGTGGCATTATAATATCATAATAATAAGGAGCATGAGTAAACCACTTCTGCATTATTGGAAAAGAAAGCTTGTAGTTAATCACATTGTAAAGAAAAGAACCACCATAAAAGTTCAAAAAATAAACCAATAATACATCGATACTTGTTTGCGGACCTTCGTCACTGCACCTTCCACGTTTGACAGAAAAAAAAACGGTAACATAACAGCCGATCATATACCAACTTGCGATATGTTAAAGTCTCAAATCCCTGAACTGAAATCATCTTCAGTGTTGACGATCTTCAGCAGTCCATTGCTAATGTATGACTTTTTCAAGTCCTTGTTAAATAGTCCAGTTGGTTCGCTGTTATAGTTGTTAGTTTTTCATTAGAAATATGTTATATTGTTATGTTTTTTTGTTTGTTTATTTTTTAAACAAAACTTAAATCAATAATTTTCACACGCACGCACACACACACACACACACACACACACACACACACACACACACACACACACACACACACACACTTTCACTTACTCGTATGCGTACACAGTACCCCTCCCCCTCCTCCCACTCGATTTTTTTCCTTCCCTCGTCTAATATCACTTATAGTGAAAAGCCGTTAAACTAAAGAACGAACAGAAAAAAACAGCAACACAAGAACTCAAACTGAGCGTCTAGTCAACAGGATGAGATACTACACCCAAAGTCCCGTGTGCAGCACGCACTTGGCACACTGATAGAGACTTGATCTCACGGCGCTGAGCAGAACGGGTTGTCCCGCTGGCAAAATAGGTGTACAATAATTCAGCTCTGGACAGGTGTACAAACATACTCGTACACTGCCTGCCTGCGCTCAAGCCTGCCTGACTAAACGCGTTGGGTTACGCTGCTGGTCAGGCATCTGCTTAGCAGATGTGGTGTGTGGCCGTACCTGGATCTGTCCGAACGCAGTGACGCCTGCTGTAGAAACTGAAAAACTGAAAACAAGCAAACAAACAAACAAACAAACAAACAACAACAAAAAAATCCCTCCCATACTTTTGTCGCTGTGTCTGACGCAGACGAATTCGGGTTTGGCTGTGTATGTGGTGAAGTAGCAATAAAACAACAACAACAACAACAACAAAACACACACACACACACACACACACACACACACACACACACAACAAAAAAACAAACAAACAAACAAAAAACAAACAACCCAACCCACAACAACAAAAGATTATTTAAAAAAAAAAAGGATAATAATGATGATAATAATGACGATAACAACAACAACAATGATAACAACAATAATACTTATAATAATAATATCGTTAATGCCAATGATGATATTTATGATAATAATGATAGTGGTAATGATGATTATGGTGATGGTGAAAATGATGGTGATGATGATGATGATAACAACAACAGCAATGAAGATTTAACAGAGTCATTTTAACTCTACTCACTTTTCTGCCCCTTTTCTCTCCCTGCGCCCCATTTCTCGTTATAAATCTAAATCAATCAATCAATCATATCAATTTAATGTCCTCATAAAAGAAAAATTGGCTCAGTTTGTAGATGACATGATTAGATCAGACACACTAAAGCCAACACCCAAAAAGAAAGAAATATAATCCATGATAAAAACAAAAACAAACGAAAAACAAACCAAAAAACAAAAAACAAAAACAAACAAACAACCCACCCCCCCAAAAAAAACAAACAAAAAAAACACGCATCAATTATCTGGTGGGTAAAGGGTGGGGATTTTTCCGATCTCCCAGATCAACATATGTGCAGACCTGCTTGTACCTGAACCCTCTTCGTGTGTTTTCGCACGCAGAAGATCAAATACGCACGTTAAAGATCCTGTAATCCATGTCAGCGTTCGGTGGGTTATGGAAACAAGAACATACCCAGCATGCACACCCCCGAAAACGGAGTATGGCTGCCTACATGGCGGGGTAAATAAACAAAACGGTCATACACGTAAAATGTTAAATGTTACAAGTTTGAGTGTGTAGGTGTGCGTGCCTGATATCTGATTGAATGACACAGGAAACGAACGATGAGCGCCCAGTGGCAGCTGTCTGTGTCAGTCGGCTCTACCCAGGTAGGCAGCCTGTTGTGTAAATGACTCAGTGTTTGTAAAGCGCTTAGAGCTTGGTCTCTGACCGAGGATATAAGTATCCTTTTCAATCAATCAATCAGTTTCCAAATTCTCCTCCTTTATTCCTGATTGCTGTCTTCCCTATGTTATAAACGTATTCACAAAACTGCCCCTTCCTGTCTCTGTGGCTGCCTTCACCTCTACACTCCATCTCGCTCACTACGATCGGCTTAGGATCCACTATGTTTACGCATACCCAAATTCAAACACCCAACTCTTGGCCGCCGTTCTTTCTCTGTCTCTGGACCTTGCAATTGGAATGAACTTCCTCCTTCGCTTCGTCGAAGTCTCCACACTCAGCTCTTTCAAGTCTGGCCTTAAAAACCCACCTCTTCCCAAAACAGCCTCCATTCCCTGCCTCTTCCTTGTCTTCAGTTTCTCCAGTTTTAGAGTGATGCATGCGTGTGAATGACTGGTGCGAAAGCGCTTTGATTTGTCTCAGCAC
>NC_134878.1:7885294-7895294 GCF_041734735.1 Babylonia areolata | reverse complement strand
TTCCAAGGCACCTGTCTTCGCTTGGCGGGGCAGATTAAAAAGATTAAAACGGAAGGAAGGGATAGATAGGATCCCATCTTTCTTCACGTGAGTCCTTGACACAGTGGATATGAATTCAGTACCTGCCCCGATGACCGTATGAAGTCTGTCGAACTTTTCACGTTTCATAAACTCAATGCCGTTGTAGGCAGTACTGTGTGATATAAAAAAAAAAGTGTCCCTGAATCCATTTTCACATGACGGTCATCTGCCAGGTTTTCGCTACTGGTTTGAAGAACCGCATTACAATTTTAAGACAATTTACTTTCAGTCATTCATGATCACTTTCCATCTCCGAATGTTGATTTTGTTTGCCATTTTAAATTAGTCTGTCTTTAAATTCAGCGGGAAAAATGTGTGTGTTTGTGTGTGTGTGTGTGTGTGTGTGTGTGTGTGTGTGTGTGTGTGTGTGTGTGTGTGTGTGTGTGTGTGTGTGTGTGTGTGTGTGTGTGTGAGGGAGAGACGGAGACAGAGACAGAGAGACAGGGACAGAGAGAGGTCTGTCTTTGAATTCAGCAGGAAAAATGGATGTGTGTGTGTGTGTGTGTGTGTGTGTGTGTGTGTGTGTGTGTGTGTGTGTGTGTGTGTGCGTGTGTGTGTGTGTGTGCGTGAGGGAGAGACGGAGACAGAGACAGAGAGACAGGGACAGAGAGAGGTCTGTCTTTGAATTCAGCAGGAAAAATGGATGTGTGTGTGTGTGTGTGTGTGTGTGTGTGAGGGAGGGGCAGAGACAGAGACAGAGACAGACAGGGACAGAAAGAGGTCTGTCTTTGAATCCAAAGGGAAAAATTAGATGAGAGAGAAAGAGAGAGAGAGAGACAGAGACAGGGATAGACAGACAGAGACACGGACAGAGAAGAGAGACGGAGACAGAGAGAAAACAGTGACAGAGACAGAGACTGTGACACAGAGAGAGGGACTGTGACACAGACATTAACTGTGACAGAGAGAGAGAGAGAGAGAGACAGAGAGAGAGGCTGACAGGAGAAAAGAGACCGAGATAACATGCATTCTTTCATTGAAACAGACACGGACAATGGAAACTGCGGGGGTAAAGGTGGGGGCGGGGTGGTCGGATTTGGGGCGGAAGTAACGTGGGTTTGTCTGTGTCTGAGAGAAACCAACTGTTGACTTGGGTTACGTACGCTACTATCTCCGCCCCCGCTGTGAAGGGATCACCAGTATTGTTCGTGCGAAATGACCTCTTGACCCTACCCACCCCCACCCCCTCTCCCTCTCCCCCTCCTGCATCCCTTCGCACCACACCCCTCCTCCGCACACACACACACACACACACACACACTTCGTGCAGGCAAACCTGGATCATGCAGGGTACCTTGAATTAACTTTATCTCTCTGGGTCTCTCTCTCTTTCTGTGTGTGTGTGTGTCTGTGCGCGCGTGCGCGCCTGTGTGTGTGTTTGTGTGTGTGTTGTGTGTGTGTGTTGTGTGTATGTGGGTGGTGGTGGTGGTGGTGGTGGTAGTGTGTGTGTGTGTGAGTGTGTGTGTGTGTGTGCGCGCGTGCGTGTATGTGTGTGTATGTGCGTGCGTGCATGCGTGTTTGTGTGTGTGTGCGTGCGTGCCTGCGTGCGTGTTTGTGTGTGTGTGCGTGCGTGCGTGTGTATATGTGTGTGTGCGTCTGTGTGTGTGTGTTTGTGTGTGTGTGTGTGTGCGTGCATGGGTGTTTGTATATGTGTGTATGCGTGAGTGTGTGTACATATTTGTGTGCGTGTGTGTGTATGTGTGTGTGTGCGCGTGCGCATGTGTGTGTGTGTGTGTGTGTGCACGTGTGCACGCGCGTGTGTGTGCATGTGGTTTTCTTCAATTTTGATGGGGCGCCATTTGAATCTCACCATGTGATTGGTAGCAATTTCCCCGAGTTTTCTTTCTCTCTCTGTGTGTGTGTGTGTGTGTGTGTGGTTTTCTTCAATTTTGATGGAGCGTCATTTGAGTCTCACCATGTGATTGGTAGCAATTTCCCCGAGTTCTCTGTGTGTGTGTGTTTTTTCCCCCTCTCTTTCCTGATTGGTGCAAATAACGGGCTGGTTGCTGTCTCTCCTTTCCTGTGTCCTCTGTAAACATGGCTGCTGTGACTTCTTCCACGTTTCTTTTCTGTCTCCTTCATCATACCCCTGAAGTGTGTAGTGGGCGGACATGCAGGCGTCCGTCCCTGTGCGTGTGTGTGTGTGTGTGTGTGCGTCCGTGTTTGTGTGTGTGTGTGTGTGTGTGTGTGTGTGTGTGTGTGCGTGGGTGTTTGTGGATGTGTGTACGTGTGTGTGTGTGTGTGTGTGTGTGTGTGTGTGTGTGTGTGTGTGTGTGTCTGTGTGTCTGTGTGTGGTGTGTGTGTGTGTTGTGTGTGTGTTTGTGTATGTGTTGTGTGTGTGAGTTTGTGGATGTGTGTGCGTGTGTGTGTGTGTGTGTGTGTGCGCGCGCGTGCGCGTGCGTGGGTGTTTGTGTATGTGTGTACGTGTGTGTGTGTGTGTTTATGTGTGTGTGTGTGTGTGTTTGTGTGTGTGTGTGTGTTGTGTGTGTGTGTGTGTGTG
The DNA here is from genome assembly GCF_041734735.1 of Babylonia areolata. Lineage (NCBI taxonomy): Eukaryota > Metazoa > Mollusca > Gastropoda > Neogastropoda > Buccinidae > Babylonia > Babylonia areolata. The sequence continues at coordinate 7,892,713 of NC_134878.1, read as the reverse complement.
TGTGTGTGTGTGTGTGTTGTGTGTGTGTGTGTGTGTGTGTATGCATGCGTGTTTGTGTGCATGCGTGCGTGTGTATATGTGTGTTTGAGTCTCTGTGTGTGCGTGCGTGTTTGTGTGTATGTGTGTGTGTGTGTGTGTGTGTGTGTGTGCGCGCTGTTCAGATGTTTTACGAACACTCCCGGCAGTAACCAGTTATCTCAGTGTGTCGGGTGGCCCCCTCAGGACCTAACGTAGAGGGCCGTCGCACGCAAAGAAAGGCTGTGGGTAGTCGATGTGCTGGAGGAAAAAAACTGGACAAGAAAATGAACCAAACACACACACACACACACACACACACACAATCTGTTGCGGGACGTTGACCGCAAATTGGAGCGACGTCGGCTGGAAAAAAAACACCCCAAAAACAACAACACCATGAGCGATTTTGTAATAATGATAATGATGATGATGATTATAAAGACAACAACACCAATACTACTACTACTACTACTACTTCTAATAATAATGATAATAATAATAATAATGATGATGATTTTTTTTTTTTTTTTTTTTTTTTTTTTAACTTTGACTTTCCGAAGTGGATCTGTGACAAAAGAAGAATATGGGAGGACTACAGTCATCTAATATGGAAGAACGCTTGAAGTGGGTTGGGATTTTTTTTTTTTTTTTTTTTTTTTTTTTTTTTAATCTGTTCTATCATACATTCCATATCTCCGGCTTGAACTTATTCATTTGATTAAGATCGTAAACTTTTGTCACTCGATCTTTTGATCGGAGTTTTAGATACAATTAATGCAAACTGGTCTCTAGATTTCTTACATCGTTCGTGTAATGGGATATATAAAGGGAGACTACTTTAACTGACAGACGGGAGAGAACAAGGCCAAGAGAGAGACCGACTTGGAAGTGAGAAGATGATAGATTCTACTACTACTACTACTACTACTACTGGTGATGGAGTCTCCCGTCGGACCGACGGATGAGTAGGCAGGCAGGCTTATCTGTCAGTGTGTGTCCTCATATGGGAGAAGAGGCCGATTCTGTATGCGCAGCACTTCCCACAGGTGTTGCAAGGGAAAACGTCTCCAGAAGTTGAGCCCTGCTTCCTTCGCTCACGCTTCTCCTTAATGGCCAGCGTTCTCTTGTTTTCAAACGTCTTTATGCCACTAGAGCACAGCATCCTCCAGCGAGAGCGGTCAAGGGCATCAGTTTCCCAGGAAGCGATGTCTATGTCACAGGCTTTGAGGTTTGTCTTCAAGGTGTCCTTGAAGCGCTTGCAGGGTCTTCCACGTTCACGGTGGCCTTCCTTCAGCTGGCCATACAAAAGCATCTTCGGGATCCTGCTGTCTGTCATGCGGACAACGTGTCCTGTCCAGCTACGACTACTACTACTACTACTACTACTACTACTACTACTACTACTACTACTACTACTATTCGTCCAGATGTTTTTTGTCATGGCTGCATTGTTCGAGATCACGCAGAAGTGCTTGTGCATTCTCGGATTACATGATTCTTTTTTTTTTCTCTCTCTCTCCCCACATCCCTTGTAATGAGAGATATCTAGAAAGCAATGATACATACAAGGAAAATTGATACTATTCCAATGATGGATATCTGAACTATTGCTCTCTTCAGGGCTACTGTGTTTAACCATTGGGTGTTGTTTTGAAATGGCCCTGGTTAAACATAGGTTTTTTTGTTTGTTTTTTTGTTTTTTTTGTGGATGTGTGTTTATTATTCGATTTTGTTTTGTTTTCTCGAAAACCAGGTTAGTTCAACGCTCTTCCCTTACCCCCCCTCCCCCCCCCTCTCTCTCTCTCTCTCGCTTTGTCTGTCTGACAAAGTATTTTAAAAAAAAACAGGATAATAACTTTCGTGCGAATTTCTCCTTCGGGGGAACCAAGCTCTTTGATGACCAAATATTAAAAAACAAAAAAACCAACAAAAAAACCCACCCTCTTTATGTCTTTTTTTTTCATGAAATACAAAATGAAACGAAAAAAAAAAATCGTGACACACGCGATAATCTCAAGATTGATACTTGTGAATGTAATAGATCAGTTTTTATTCAACAGTAGAAGACGTGCTCAAAAAACTAAAATAGCAAAAATCCACGAATGGATCAAGCCACAAATTGGGGTTTTTAATTAATTAATTTATTTATTTATTTATTTGTTAAACCAATTCGTCATTACTCTGGAGGGTCAGTATGGAAAAACATGCAGTTAAAGAGATAGAGGAGAAGAACTTGAAGAAAATGGAGAGGGGGCGGGGGTGTGGGGGTGTGGGGGGGACGAACGGAGGGGGGTTGGGAGGGGCGTTGGAGGAAAGAGGACACTCCATTATGGCAATGCACTCTTCCACGGAGTTCTGGGGGAGTTTGTGGGTCGGAGAGGGAAGGGGCAGGGGTGGGGGCTCTTGGAATTCTACAGAGATAAATCTTTTCCGTGACACGAAGCAATAACTCTGTGTGCACTACGTGGCACAGAACGCGCGTGAAAATGTTGTACTCAGAGGGAGGGTCAAGCTGTGGTTCCAGACAAGTTCAGCAGAAATGAAACGGTTTCCAGCCTAGTGGCTAGTATGGGTCACATGTGCGATCGTAGCAGCGCTTTGAGGAAGGTGGGCAGAATGGAGATGTATATTTAAGACGCTCATCAGTGTCCCGTGAGGGTGTGGGTTCGAATCCCGCTCTCGCCCTTCTTCCCAAGTTTGACTAGAAAATCGAACTGAGCGTCAAGTCGTTCAGATGAGACAACAATCCGAGGTCCCGTGTGCAGCACGCACTTGGTGCCCGGAAAAAGAACCCGTGACAACGAGAGTGTTGTCCTCTGGCAAAATTATGTAGCAGAAATCCACTCTGATAGGTACACATATATAGCCATGCACTCAAGGCCTGACTAAGCGCGTTGGGTTATGCTGCTGGTCAGGCATCTGTCTAGCGGATGTGGGGTAGCGTATATGAATTTGTCCGAACGCAGTGACGCCTCTTTTGAGAAACTGAAACTGTCTGTCTATCTGTGTTTGTAATAACAACGATGATGATGATGATGATGATGATGGTAACAACACCAGTTTCAATTTCAGTTTCAAAGAAGTGTCAAGAGTGTGCGGGCAGATCCATATACGCTAGACCACCTCTGCTTAAAAAAAAAAGAAAAAAAAGAGTAGATACTTGACCTTCGCATAACCCATCGCCTTGCGCTAATCAGGCCTTGATAGGCAAAAAATGATAACAACAACAACAATAATAATAATGATAATCATCATCATCATCATCAATACTCCTACTACTACTACTACTACTTATTATTATTATTATTATTATTATTATTATTAGAATAATATGATAATGATGATAATGTTGATAACGACGATGCTGCTGCTGCTGCTGATGATGATGATGATTATGATAACGGTGATGCTGCCGATAATGAAGATATTTAGAAAGATGGTTAAAAAAAAATGCATTTCTGTATCACCGAATCGTGTTCAGATATTGTTTGTTATGGTGATAATCGTGAATGTTTATAATATCAACAAATGTATTTACATAACGCTGAATCTTCTGCGGACTCGAATGAAAAGCATTTTTTTACACCGGTCGCTCATTTGTATCGGCGACTTTGATCTACGTGGATGAAAGACAGAATTGATTAAACACGCGTAATTAGAAAGCGAGTGAAACTGTGGACGGCAAGACAGGGAAGGACTGGGTGAGGATGTGTGCGAGCTAATTTGGAAACAGTAAGGTTGGAAGGCTAGCCTTTTGAAGGAGCGAAGTGCAAATATTTGCGGAAAGCGAAAGAGGGAGTTCCTTCCAAATTGGCCAGTCCTCTCTTCTCCTCTACACAGACCCCTCGGATGTCCAGTGGGTGTGTCAATGACCCAACCTTTAGCTTCCGTCGTCAGAATTGTGGTATTCTTTGTCAACATTCACTTCTTCAGTATAAGAGCCTTCCGCTTGCAATATTTTGATGATGGTAACTGGGGTGAAACGCTGTTAACGTCGTCTCTTTCGCCGTTCGTATGGAGAGAGTTAAGGTCCAGAGAGAGAGACTCACAGAGAAAGAGCGGCAGGCTAATTGTGGTGGAGTGTTTGAATCTGGGATTGCGGGAAGCAAGAGTTGGATCTGAAGCTGATCGCACTAGAGAGTGAGATGGGGTTAAAGGCGGTCACACAGACGGGGAGAGAGAGAGAGAGAGCTGATCTCGTATCATATTTGGTGGAGCGTTGACCTAGAGGTAACGCGTCTGCCTTGGGAGCGAGAGAATCTGAGCACACTGGTTCGAATCACACCGACAGTCGTCGGTATTGTCTCCCCCTCCACTAGACCTTGGGTGGTGGTCTGGACGCTAGTCATTCGGATGAGACGATATACCGAGGTCCCGTGTGCAACATGTAGTATTTAGTCGCGCGTAAAAGAACCCACGGCAACAAAAGGGCTGTGCCTGACAAAATTATGTAGAAAAATCCACTTCGATAGGAAAACAAATAAAATTGCAGACAGAAAAAAAAAACAACCCCAAAATGGGTGGCGTTCTCAGTGCAGCAACGCGCTCTCCCTGGGAGGAGCAGCCCGAATTGCACACAGAGAAATCTGCTGTGACCAAAAGAGTAATACAAATACAAATACAGTTTGTGTGGGACAGGTAGCCAATGGAGAGACTGAAAAAAAAGAAGAGAATTTCGTGTTATCACTAGATTTTCTCTCCAAGTACGAGTCGAGTTGCAGAGCTTTGTATGCTCATAGCTGTGAATGGAGATGGTTGCTGCAAGCAAACCAGACACTTAGAGAGTTCCAGTACAGTCAAGACTTGAGAGAATTGAGAAAAGCGACGAGAACTGATGCGCTGTATTTGACATACAGAAGAACCAAAAGATCCGACACACGCATTTTTGTGTATGGGCAATGTGTTGTGAAGGACACTGCTAAGGCTTTTGTGTTGATAAGTTGATGGATTCATGTATTGTCATGGTTCACTGATTCGATAATGATAGATGTGTTATGATATGATATGGTTACTGACACAGCGCCTATCCTCGGTCAAAGACAAAGTTCTAAGCGCTTTTCATGCGTAACACGCTGTCGACCTGGGTAGAGCCGACTGACAGCTGCCACTGGGCGCTCATCACTCGTTTCCTTTGTCACTCAATCAGATTTCAGTCACACATACATACACACTCATCCAGACATTAGCATTTTACATGTATGACCGATTTGCTTGGTTACACCGCCATGTATGCAGCCATAATCCGTTTTCGGGGGGTGTGTATGTTGGGTATGTTCTTGCTTCCATAACCCACTGAACACTGACATGGATTACAGAACCTTAAACGTGAATAATTTTATTTTGGTTTCAATGATCATTGCACCAGATTCGTCAAGTACACACACACGCACAGTCCAACACACGTATTTATGTGTGTGTGTGTGTGTGTGTGTGTGTGTGTGTGTGTGTGTGTGTGTGTGTGTGTGTGTGTTTCTTTCTGTCTGTGATTTTCTCTGTCTCTTTGGGTTTTTGTTTGTTTGTTTGTTTGTTTTGTTTTGTCTCTACTCTCCACTGTACCTTTCGACATAAAATCATAATTTATATTTCCAGCTGTCAATTCATGTTTTTCTCTTCAGCGATTGTATAAAGGTCAAATTATTGGCATTTATTCTCTCTCTCTCTCTCTCTCTCTCTCTCTCTCTCTCTCTCTCTCTCTCTCTCTCTCTCTCTCTCTCTCTCTCTCTCTCAACTGTCCTTTTCGACATAAAAAAAACAACAAAACATAAAGAGATATATAAAATTTCCGCCTGTCAATTTTGATTCTGTTTTCAGCGACTATATAAAGGTCAGATTATTAAACCATCTCTCTCTCTCTCTCTCTCTCTCTCTCTCTCTCTCTCTCTGTGTGTGTGTGTGTGTGTGTGTGTGTGTGTGTGTGTGTGTGTGTGTGTGTGTGTGTTTCTCTGCCTCTGTCTGTCTGTCTGTCTCTCCACCACCACCCCTCTCTCTCTCTCTCTGCGAGAGACACCCAGTGATCTTTACAACCGGTTGTCAAAATCCATTCAGTCGCTTCGTAACATTCGCTTCATCTTCACTGTTTCTCCTCTGTCATCCTGAACAGTCTTTTTTTGTCTACTTCTGATTCTTCTCCGAGTCTCTTTGCTTGATGTGTTTGTTCTTGTTGTTGTTGTTCTCCTCCTCTTCCTCCTCCTCCTCCTCCTCCTCCAAACCCTCTTATTGTTTTTGCTGTTGTGGTTATTGTTGTTGTTGTTGTTGTTGTTGATGATGATGTTGTTATTGCGTTTGTTGCTCTTCATCTTCATCATCGTCATCATCCTCGTCTTCGTCGTCATCATCGTCATCTTCTTCTTCGTCTTTTTCTTCTTCGTGTGCGTACTCTCAAATATATGCTCTTGAGAGATATGTTATATCACTCTCTCTTTCTGTTGTTCTCTCTTTGTCTGTCTGTCTGTCTCCCCCCCCCCCCCCTATCTCTATTTCTTTCTCTTCCATTGTCACACATATATTTTATCGCCCCAGAGTCTTTTTTTTTTTTTAAAGGATGTCTTGTATAATTATTATCCCCACATTGCCAAAGGGTTTTAACTCACTCAGTACGGCCAGTCCTCTCGGATGCCCAGTGGGTGTCTGAATAACCCAACCTTTAGCTTCCGTCGTCAGAATTGTGGTATTCTTTGTCAACATTCACCTCTTCAGTATAAGAGCCTTCCGCTTGCAATATTTTGATGATGGTAATTGGGGTGCAACGCTGTTAACGTCGTCGTCTCTTTCGCCGTTCGTATGGAAAGAGTTAAAGGATCAGCCGAAACTGTTGAAGACACCAGCCGTCTGTAGTGGTCTGAAGGTGTGACAGAAGATGCTTTAGACCACAGTCATTATTAATATTTTACCCTGAACTGTTTTGCCGAGTGTCGGTGTAGTGTGGCTCGGGTTGAGAAAGAGATCTTCAAATGAAAAGAAGATTGATTGATTGATTGAATCTTTAATGGGTAAAAGATTTAATCAATCAATCAATCAATCTTCTTCTTTTCTTTTGAAGATCTCTTTCTCAACCCGCGCCACACTACACCGACACTCGGCAAGAAGAAGAAGAAGAAGAAGAAGAAGAGAGAGAGAGAGAGAGAGAGAGAGAGAGAGAGAGAGAGAGAGAGAGAGAGAGAGAGAGAGAGAGAGAGAGAGAGAGAGAGAGAGAGGAGAGAGAGAGACTGACAGACAGACAGACAGAGAAAGAGAGAGAGAGAGAGAAAGAGAGGGAGAGACTGACAGACAGACAGAGAGAGATACATACAGACAGACAGATAAAGAAAGAGAGATAAAGACCGATAGACAGACAGACACAGAGAGAGAGAGATACAGACAGACAGACAGACAGACATATAGAGAGAGATACATACCGACAGA
>NC_134878.1:7872794-7877794 GCF_041734735.1 Babylonia areolata | reverse complement strand
AAAAGAAAGAAAGTGATCTCAAGCCCCCCGTTTAACAGCATATCATACACGTTGTAGTCTTGAGGTCTTCCATTCGTGTTCAAATCTAATTTGAATTGACCACCATCTAACGCCAGAGGTGTCAAAGAACTGACAGTGAATGGAAATCTCTGCCTACTTCACCATAGGCTAAGGAATGTGAAGCGTAAGAAGTTAACAGCTCCAGAGAGACAGAGAGATATGGACACACAGAGAAAGCGGAGAAGAGGGGGCTGGTGGGGGGTGGAGAGAGAGAGAGAGAAAGAGAGAGAGAGAGAGACAGACAGACAGACAGATAGATAGGCAGACAGACAGACTGACAGACACGGATACGGAGACATAGGCAAAGATATTTAGAGACAGAGGCAGATACATACAGAGACAGGGATATAGAGATAGAGAATAGAGCAAACAATCATTTAAAAGAACGTAAAACATAAAAAGGCAAAAAAACAAAGAAAACAAAGAAAGAAACAAACAAACAAACAAAAAACAAAACAAAAAACCCCAAAACAACAACAACAACAACAACAACAACAAAAACAAAAAAAAAGAGAGAGAGAGAAAGGATAGAAAAAGAAAGAAAGAAAAACTTATAACCTTTTTCCTCTTTTTTTTTCTCATAAAAGAAACGTTTGATCATGGGCCAATATTGCTGAGGAAACGTAAAACACCTTAGCAATTCGGGTGTCACCGAACTCTAAACTGCTGACTGTGTTTCCAATTATCATCGTGGGAATGGTAAAATAATTGTTTTATCTGTGATTTTTTTGTCGCGCTACTGCTCTCTCTCTCTCTCTCTCTGTCTCTCTCTCTCTCTCTCTCTCTTTCTCTCTTTCTCTCTCTCTCTCTCTCTCTCTCTCTCTCTCTCTCTCTCTCTCTCTCTCTCTCTCTCTCTCTCTCTCCATATTTTGCTGTTTTTGTTGCTTTGTTATGTCTGTGATTTAAAAAAAATATATATTTCATCTTCTTTTCTTTTTATTTTCATCTTTTTGAACTTTGCTCATCATCTTCTTCTCGCTAATGTTTCTTATTTAAATATTTCTTCGTCTTTCGTCTTTTTAAGGGCAATGAAAAGTTCTTTTTAAGTCCACGGTAAAGGAGACGTGGCTATCGCGGCAATCACACTGCAACATTTAGCCGTTTTCTCTAGATCTAGATAGATGTACAAGTTTAGTTACACCCGCCGGGAATGTAGTACGACACGGTCGATTCAATTTCTCTTTTATGTTCATTCTAGTTTTATAGTTTTAAAGTTGATATGAAAGTTTAGTATTTTGTTAAACTAATAACATGTAGAGCCAAGTACAAGTACTTCTAAACGTCGTAAGAAGTGAAAAGGACTTCATTTTGAGAAAAGTCAAAACTGGAAATTTTTGCGTTTCATCGTGATCAGTTCAAGGGTATTACCTCGCATGGTTTACAATTTTTAACTGTGAATTCCGACTGATTCTGTGGATATTTTTATGGCAGTTTGGGGCATAATCCAGTAAGTGATGAGGCGTTCACAAATCTTTCTCTGAATAAATATTTAACGGTCTCCTTCTCCAACTTTCCATCACATGTTATCGTGTATTGTCCATTGAATATAGGATTGAACGGGCAGGTCAACAACTTGAAACAAAATGGCGTCGTTCGCGTTCGCGAAGAATATGAGCACGCGCTTTGAATGTATATAAATATGTGTACGCAATTGATTTTTGCCCATGACCTTCAGGGCTCAGCCAATAGATCTGTAAAGTCCACTCGTCGTGTTGATTTTAGTATTTTCCAAAAAAGACCACTTGGGCGAATGAACATAGTGAAAGCCCTATACACTGAGAGTAAAACACACAAGCTTTTTATGTATTGAGTATAATTTCAAAATGTAATGTTTAAGATGAGAAAGATCAGTTTAAAGCAAATTAAGTCCCCTAGCATTAATTACAGATTAATTTCCCTTTTTTACTATCTGCAGCAAAACGTTTGCAAAATAAATAAAACTTCCATGCTTAGCAAAAGAAGTTCCTGTTTGAACAAAAAACAATGATAATAATGACTGCTCTTGTTGTTGTGTCAGAATACCAGATCAAAGTGCCAAGTTTAGAGAATACAAAAAATATAAATATAACAGTAAATGCAGTTTGCATATAATTTGGCTTTAAAAAAAACAACATTTTGTGCCCATCCCAGAGGTGCAATATTGTTTTAAACAAGATGACTGGAAAGAACTGAATTTTTCCTATTTTTATGCAAAATTTGGTGTCAACTGACAAAGTATTTGCAGTGAAAATGTCAATGTTAAAGTTTACCACGGACACACAGACACACACACACACACACACAGACAACCGAACACCGGGTTAAAACATAGACTCACTTTGTTTACACAAGTGAGTCAATAAAAAAAGGAAAAGGAAAGACGGAACAGGAAAAGCAGGAGAGTCGTCAAGACAAACGTCTTTAAAATGTCCTTTGAGGATCCACACACACACACCTGCTGAAGATATCTTCTCCCTCCCTGCCTCCATCACTATAACGCCTTTTTGACGGAGACGTCTTCTGACAGGTGTAGACAATTATATATCGCCACCCAAGCGCCATTAGTGAAATGACTGCAGCTGTTAAGTATCTTTTTTTTGGGGGGAGTTCAGTGAACTCTTGGGAAACTAAACCCAATGATTTTATCCCCGGAAACGGAGCATGGCTGCCTGCATGGCGGGGTGGGGGTTGGGGGGTGGGAGGAGGGGGAGGGAGGGCGGTTGGGTAAGTAAAACGGTCAAATACGTAAAGAGCCATTGTTCTAAAAATAGATGGATAGCTCATTGGCCAGGAAAGCGGAAGTCAACTGGACGACATATTGTTCCTCGTATCCGGCCGTCAGTCCGTTGAGAAGTCGACTGTCTGCGAGATGGTGGTTGTTTCTGAACTGTAACCGTGTATCTTCGATGAAGTCGTGTTATGCTTGTCTCCACGACATGCCAAATGTTGTGTCTTGATTGATAACTGCTGATGGTTTATTTACCAAAGTGCTTACAGGAAAACAGTGTAGTGACCTGTAGCGCCAACTGGCCGTGGAGACACACACAGGAATGTCAGCTTAACTCTCTCCACATGAACGGCGAAAGAGACGACGTTAACAGCGTTTCATCCCAATTACCATCATCAAAATATTGCAAGCGGAACGCTCTTATACTGAAGAGGTGAATGTTGACAAAGAATACCACAGTTCTGACGACGGAAGCTAAAGGTTGAGTCATTCAGACACCCACTGGACATCCGAGGGGTCTGTGTAGAGGAGAAGAGAAGACTGGCCGTACTGAGTGAGGTAATTAACTTGATGCCGCGAGCAAGTGAGAGCTTGCCGTGAAGCCAGCTGAGCGCTCGGCTACATATAAAAGTTACTGCTCCGCGCTAAACTGAGACGAGTAGTAAAATAGCTGGTTGATAGCTGGCTTCAGTAAGCAAAGGGCTCAAAGAAGGCATGCGCTATCCACCTGTTTCTAGAACAGTGGTGAAGAGCCCAGTCGTGCATCCGAGCGAACGGGGGCGAATTCGAGCCCTCGAACGAAGAATAAGAATAAGAAGAATTACGGAGATTACGAGACAGGGTAAATGTGCAGAAGGTTCTACGAGGAAAAAAAAAATAGCGGTAATGTTTTCCCCTCATTTCTGTTATATGAATAATATATATATATATATATATATATATATATATATATATGTGTGTGTGTGTGTGTGTGTGTGTGTGTGTGTGTGTGTGTGTGTGTGTGCTATATGTATGTATTTATGTATGTATGTGTGTATGTATCTCTCTCTCTCTCTCTCGATATATATATATATATATATATATATATATATATATATATATATATATATATATATATATAATTTCATTCATCATTCTCTTATCTCCCCATCTGCGTTATTTCCTCTCATTTATTGGGGTTTTTTTTCGATGCCTTTTATGAGTATATTTCATATCTTTCTATTTCTTTGATTTAACCTTGGAAACAGAAATGAGATATTCCCCAGACAAAAACAAAAACAAAAACCGAAAAAATCAGGGAATTACCCAAGGGAAACGACTGCGTAATCACTTCCTGATTTGCCTCTGCGGCAGTGTCAGTTTCATTTCGGCGTTCAAGATTAGTCGTGGCGAATAATGATAACGATGCGCATTGAAGATTCACGTCTAAAATCCCCTGGCTTGGGTAACAGCGAACATCATCATCTTCAGTATTGTTATTAATGGTGTTCGTCGTCGTTATTTCCAAGTTCATTGTAGTTTTTTTGTTATTTTTTTGTCTTCCTTCCGAAGAATGTTCAGAATGACGGTGCCAAGTAGGTGTTCAAATCCACCGGGATTAAGAAGCAGAGGACGACGTGGGTGGAGGAGGATGTGTGTGTGTGTGGAGGGGGGGGGGGATGGCGGGGGAGGGGGGGGGGGGGGTTAAGGGGACAAAAACTCCGAGCAGCAGACCCAGAGCAGAACACGACCGCTCCATACGAACGGCGAAAGAGACGACGCTAACAGCGTTTCACCCCAATTACCATCATCAAAATATTGCAAGCGGAAGGTTCTTATACTGAAGAGGTGAATGTTCACAAAGATACCACAATTCTGACGACGGAAGCTAAAGGTTGGGTCATTCAGACACCCACTGGACATCCGAGGGGTCTGTGTAGAGGAGAAGAGAGGACTGGCCGTACTGAGTGAGTTAATAACGCGCACGTGCGAGCTTTGGGGTCAAAAGTTGAAGACGGGATCACACCACCCACCTACCTGCAGTGTTACTTCGGCCCTGCCCGGCCTTGAAGACTGCTTACAGGCCCCAACTACGTGACTGCCAACAAAGTGTTTCACTCCTGGCAGACCCCAAACAGTGGACGTTTGTTTGATTTCGCTGACTCCCCCCCCCCCCCTCTCTCTCTCTCTCTGACAGCAAAGAGCGAGCCGCGGTGGCGGACGTGGATAGCGTCGCATGCAGACTGCCGGGAAA
>NC_134878.1:7860294-7867794 GCF_041734735.1 Babylonia areolata | reverse complement strand
ACAGAGAGGGCCACAGAAATTAATTTGTGTCGTTTCGGCCTTGGCAGATTAAGAAGAAGAAAAAAAAACCAAAACAACAACAACAAAACAAAACAAAACACTGGTAACATTTGTAAAGCCATATAGGAGGAATCGGATAACTCGTGCGTGCTTTGTTGTAAGTACGGTAAAAGAGAGTTTGAGTGTCCTCACACAAAGCCGATATATATATATATTAAATCCCCAAACAGCTATTAAATCCCCATTTGTCTGCCTTCTTTATTTCCCCAGTCCATATGTTTGGAAAAAATGCTTGACTGTGTTTGTAAAAACAACAAAAACACTTTTGTACAATTTTATGGTTAAGTTGTTCGCTTCGCAAACACAGACGATGGAAAGGGCGCTTTTATTTTATTTCATTTTATTTATTTATTTATTTTATTTTATTTTATTTTTATTTTTTTACCATCCAGATCCGACGAAGCATTCAAACCTGATAGCGTCTCGGTTCTTTATGTCCGTGAGCTTTGTAAAAGAACGTTGCTTTTTATTTCGTCTACTCTTGCTCCTCCCCCCCCCCCCCCCCACTCCCCCCTCTCTGTCTGTCTCTCTCTGTCTCTCTCTCTTTATATATATATATATATATATATATATATATATATATATAATGTAGATAGATACATAGATGTACACCTTTCTCCCATCTGGCTCCTCTCTCTCTCTCTCTCTCTCTCTCTCTCTCTCTCTCTCCGTTTCTCCCTCTTCGACTCTTCGAACATGCTATCTGTCTCCGCAGTCTCTGTCTCTGTCTATCTGTCTCTGTCTCTCTCTGTGTGTACCTCTCTCTCTCTCTCTCTCCCTCACTATCTGTCTGTCTCTGTCTGTCTTTCTCTCTCTCTCTCTCTCTCTTGCTCCTCTCAATCCCTGGTCTCCAATTCTCTTGTCTGCATGCCTTGCCATCTCTCATTTGCTCTCGCTTTTTTTTTTTTACGATTTCCCTCCTCCCTGTTTCGCTCAGTGTCTATCCACTGCCTGAAATCTGATTGAACGACACAGGAAACGAATGATGAGCGCCCAGTGGCAGACGTCAATTGGATCTACCCAGGTAGGCAGGCTGTTGTGCAAATGACCCCCGCGCTTTGAGTTTGGTCTCCGACCGAGGATAGGCGTTTTGTAAGTATCCATATCAACCAGTCTCCCCCGTTTCGTGTTGTATTGTATTGTATTGTATTGTATTGTACTGTATTGTTTTGAATGACTCTTTTAAAGTCGTTAATCATCACTATTGATATGATCATTACTACGATGATGATGATTGATGATGATGATGAGATACTGCATTCTTTTCAAGTGCATTACGTTGCATTGTATTGAATTGTGTTGTTGTTGTTGTTGTTGTTGTTGTTGTTGTTTTTTTTGTCACAACACATTTCTCTGTGTAAAGTTCGGGTTGTTTCTCCCCGTCTGCAGAAATTCTCCAGGGACATCTCTTTTGTTGCCGCGGGTTCTTTTACGTTCGCTAATTGCATGCTGCACACGGAACATCGTAGCGAATGATTAGCACTCAGACTACCACTCAGGGTGGAGTCGAGGAGGAAGGGAGAATTAAAAAAAAAAACGAAAAAACAACAACAACAACAACAACCCCGGGTCCGTATAATATTGGAAATCGAGCCCGAAGACGCCCACCCGCTGCCTATGTCGGATGCATTAGCACAAGGCCACCGCTGAATCTTTCTCTCTGTTTCTTTCCTCTGCCCCATCTCTCTCCTTTTCCTTCTCTCTCTCTCTGTTTCTGTCTCTCCTTTCTGCGTTTCTGTCTGTCTGTCTGTCTGTCTGTCTCTCCTCCTTTCTGTGTTTCTGTCTGTCCTTCTCGCTCTCTCTCTCTCTCTGTTTCTGTATTTCTGTCTCTCCTCATTTCTGTGTTTCTGTCTGTCACTCTAGCTCGCTCTGTATTTCTCTCTTCTCTCTCTCTGTCTGTCTCTCTCTCTTTGTATTTCTGTCTCTCCTCCTTTCTGTGTTGTGTCTGTTCTCGTTCGCTCTGTATCTCTCTCTCTCTCTTGTCTCTCTCTCTCTCTCTCTCTCTCTCTCTGTGTCTCTCTCGCTTTCTCAGCCTCTCTCTGTCTCTGTCTGTCTGTCTGTCTGTCTCTTTCTGTGTGCGCGCGCGTGTGTGTGTATGTTTCTCTGTAAAGTGTGTGTGTGTGTGTGTGTGTTTCTCTGTAAAGTGTGTGTGTGTGTGTGTGTGTGTGTGTGTGTGTGTGTGTGTGTGTGTGTGTGTGTTTCTCCCCCATCCACAGAAATTCTCCAAGGACATCTCTTTTGTTTTGTTGCCGCGGGTTCTTTTAAGTTCGCTAATTGCATGCTGCACACGGAACCTCGTGCGAATGATTAGCACTCAGACTACCACTCAGGGTGGAGTGGAGGAGGAAGGGAGAATTAAAAAAAAAGGAGAAAAAAATAAAAAATCCCCGGGTCCGTATAATATTGGAAATCGAACCCGAAGACGCCCACCCGCTGCCTATGTCGGATGCATTAGCACAAGGCCACCGCTAAATCTATCTCTCTGTTTCTTTCCTCTGCACCATCTCTCTCTCTCTCTCTCTCTCTCTCTCTCTCTCTCTCTCTCTCTCTCTCTGTTTCTGTCTCTCCTTTTCTGCGTTTCTGTCTGTCTGTCTGTCTGTCTCTCTCTGTTTCTGTTGGTACACCTTTCTGTTTTTCTGTCTGTCACTCTCGATCGCTCTGTATTTCTCTCTCTCTCTCTCTCTCTCTCTCTCTCTCTCTGTATTTCTGTCTCTCCTCCTTTCTGTGTTTGTGTCTGTCCTTCTCGTTCGCTCTGTATTTCTCTCTCTCACTCTGTCTCTCTCTGTCTCTGTCTCTGTCTGTCTCTCTCTCTTTGTATTTCCGTGTCTCTTCTCTGTGTTTCTGCCTGTCCTTCTCGTTCGCTCTCTCTCTCTCTCTCTCTCTCTCTCTCTCTCTCTCTCTCTGTCTGTTTCTGTGTCTCCTCCTTTCTGTCTCTCTCTCTCTCTCTCTCTCTCTCTCTCTCTCTCTCTCTGTCTGTCTGTTTGTGTGTCTCCTCCTTTCTGTCTGTCTCTCTCTCCCTCTCTCTCTCTCTCTTCATCTACATCCTCTCTCCGTGTCACGACCCCCACCCCTCATGTCATCATTACCGTACATCAAAGGCTGCTGTCTGAGTTTGAAAGGCGAGGGCTCCAAGCGAGCCATTCGGTGCTCTTGTATTGAGGTTGTTCCCTGACCAGGAAATAGAGAAGCCGTTCGCTTGCTTCTGTCTGTTTCTGTCTCTCTGTCTGTCTGTCTCTGTCTCCCGTTATCTCTCTTTGTATCTGTCTCTCTGTCTCTGTCTCCGTCTGTTTCTGTCTGTCTCTGTATGTCTCTTTTTCAGCCTCTGTCTGTCTCTGTTTTCTCTCTCTGTCTCTATTTTTTCTCTCTGTCTCTTTATTTCTCTCTCTCCGGCTCTCTCTGTTTCTGTCTTTCCTTTCTGCGTTTCTGTCTGTCTGTCTGTCTGTCTGTCCTCCTTTCTGTGTCTCTGTCTGTCCTTCTCACTCGCTCTGTATTTCTCTTGTCTCTCTGTGTCTCTCTGTGTCTCTGTCTCTCTGTCTCTCTGTGTCTCTGTCTCTCTCTCTCTTTGTATTTCTGTGTCTCCTCGGCCTCCTTTCTGTCTGTCTGTCTGTCTGTCTCTCTTTCTGTGTCTGTGTCTCCTCCTTTCTGTCTGTGTGTCTGTCTGTCTGTCTCTGTCTCTTTCTCTTTCTGTGTCTGTTTCTGTGTCTCCTCCTCTCTGTTTCTGTCTGTCTGTCTCTCTTTCTGTGTCTGTGTCTCCTCCTTTCTGTCTGTCTGCCTGTATGTCTGTCTGTCTGTCTCTGTCTGTCTGTCTGTCTCTCTTTCTGTGTCTGTTTCTGTGTCTCCTCCTTTCTGTCTGTCTCTCTCTGTCTGTCTCTCCCCCCCCCTCTCTCTCTCTTCATCTACATCCTCTCTCCATGTCACGACCCCCACCCCTCATGTCATCGTTACCGTACATCAAAGGCTGCTGTCTGAGTCTGAAAGGCGAGGGCTCCAAGCGAGCCATTCGGTGCTCTTGTATTGAGGTTGTTCCCTGACCAGGAAAAAGATAAGCCGTTCGCTTGCTTCTCTCTGTCTCTGTCTCTCTGTCTGTCTGTCTCTGTCTCTATCTGTCTCCCTTTATCTCTCTTTGTATCTGTCTGTCTGTCTCTGTCTCCGTCTGTCTCTGTCTGTCTGTCTGTCTCTCTTTCAGCCTCTTTCTCTCTCTGTCTGTTTTCTCTCTCTGTCTCTATTTTTTCTCTCTGTCTCTTTCTGTGTGTGTGCGTGCGTGCGTGCGTGCATGCGAATGTATTCTCTCTCTCCCTCTCTAACACTGTGTGTGTGTGTGTGTGTGTGTGTGTGTGTGTGTGTGCGTATGTGTAGTTTTCTAAATAAATATCCATTCTTGTTCTTCTTCCTCTTCCTCTTCTTGTTCTTGTTATTATAGTTATTATTATCATTGTATCATTTCCAGACAGTCAGGCAGAGAAAGACAGATATGCACAGAGACAAAAATGCAGACAGGGAGGGACAAACACACAGACAGACAGACAGACAGACAAAGAGGCCGGCAGACAAAAATCCAGAAAGAAGTCATTCATGGACCGAGGCAACAAATCTAGAATAAAAAGAATCAACGTGGTCTAAATTAACACAGCATGAGAGAGTAAGGTGAACGACCTCCTAACAGACCAACCCACACGTGCGCCTAAAAAAACAAAAAAAAAAACAAAAAAACAACCGTATCTCTTCTCTCACCTCCCCCCCACCCCATCCGTGTTCACCGCACTGGGGGTCAGGAGGTCAGCGCGTGATCAAGACACGTGATGTGAAGGTAAACTACGCACGTGACCCCGTGCGCGGATGCGTTCTTCTGCAGCAGCAGCAGCAAGAAGAAGAAGAAGAAAGAAGAAGAAGGAGCAGCGAGAACCTCTTGTAGCAACAACAACTCCCGGTATTATATCTCTTGTGCGTGCTTTGTTGCGAGTATTTGCTCGCGCGCATATGGGTCTCCAGATACTTATAGCCCCGTTTCCACGGGCAACAGGGCATGCGTGGTATGAGTAATAGTGATATTAGGTCCTCGTCAGTCCTGGCTAACCAAGCATCTCTTTCGCCGGGGAGGGGTGGGGGGTGGGGGAATGTCGGCGGGGGGGGGGGGGGGGGGGTGGGTGGGGGGTGAGATAGTACTCTCCAAAGGTCACAGCAGTCTTCTTCTAGCCGTAGAATTTATGCCTGTACTTCTAACGACACCTCCCCATTCCCCCACCCCCACCCCCACCCCCAACTCGTGCGGAAGAAGTAAATATGTGAATCTATCTCAGTGCCGGCCGTGTCTGTCTGTCTGATTTATATAGGGGGTAAGGCGGTAAAGCAAGAAGTTTATTAGTTATTTCATTTACCTACTGCGGGGCGTTGAAACTTTTTAAGTACTTCGTCAGAGTTGATTTTTTTTTCGGGGGGAGTTGGGGGGGGGGGGGAATCCATTTTAGTCTTGAGAGACATGGTAAATGTAAGATAATAAATACCAGTATCCTTCTGTCTCCTTCCTTCTCTCTGTCTCAGTCTGTATGTATATATATATATATATATATATATATATATATATATATGTGTGTGTGTGTGTGTGTGTGTGTGTGTGTGTGTGTGTGTCTATGTTGGTCATTAATTCATTTAAGTTCTTTTACTCTCTTTTTTCTTACTGTTCACACCCTCATTTTACTCTCTCTCTCTCTCTCTCTCTCTCTCTCTCTCTCTCTCTCTCTCTCTCTCTCTCTCTGTAAGTTTTCACCGCGTGCACGCGTGTGTGTTTGCGTATGCCTGTGTTCGTGAAAGAGAGAGACAGAGACTGACAGACAGACAGATAGACAGTGGCAGACAGACATACAGAAAGATAGAAGGTGATATGGAGAAGAATTCCGGAGAAATGTGTAAGCAACAGAAGCGAAACCGGTGGTTCCAAACGTCTTTTTTTTTTTCCAGATATCTGATAACGCAGTCTTCTAACATGTCATTTCATGGTCTGTGTTCACCACGGGATGTTCTTGTGCAACCCACGAGACATCGCATGGCTGTGCCGTGGTTGTATCGTGATTTTGTACATCACACACACACAACAACAACAACAACAACAACAACAACAATAATGTCAGTTCTAAACCCCCGCCCAGACCGAGTGTTATTTGTATGAGTTCCTCTCTTCAGACAGTCGAGGGTGGCCGGCCGCCATTTCCCTCTCCCCTTATCCATCTCTCTTTTTTTTCCCCCGACCTGGACGAAAACAGGAACAGGTGAGACACAAGCGGTATGGAGAGGTCTGTGACACTTTGTGGAGCACTGTCTAATCGAGCTGACAATTGCGGTACCCTCGTTCAGGTTGCTGCTATACTTTGGACTGAGTGTTCCCCGTCTCCTCGCCGCCGTAAATTGCAGCGTACTCCATCAGTCTGGTGGTCATTATAGTTTTTACAACAGCTGCATCTTATGTCCCTCCCCCGCTAGTAAAGTTCAGAGTACTTTGTCAATCTGGTGGTCACTATAGTTTTTTTTTTTTTTACAATAGCTGCATCTTATGTCTCTCCCCCACTGGTAAAGTTCAGAGTACTTTGTCAATCTGGTGGTCACCATAGTTTTTTTTACAATAGCTGCATCTTATGTCTCTCCCCCGCTAGTAAAGTTCAGAGTACTTTGTCAATCTGGTGGTCACTATAGTTTTTTACAACAGCTGCAACTTATGTCTCTCCCCCGCCAGTAAAGTTAAGAGTACTTTGTCAATCAGGTGGCCACTATTTTTATTGTTATTATTATTATTATTATTTTATTTTATTTTTTAAATTTTTTTTTACAGCAGTTGTGTCGTAGGGGTGGACGTCGGTGGGTGGTGGTTGACGAGGTTGTGTAAAGCCGGGTTGTTAGGATAAGAGTTGCTGCGTTTGGATTGGGAACAGGGTAAATGGTTGTGGGAAGACTAGTGTGTGTGTGTGTGGGGGGGGAGGTGGGGGGGGGGGGTGAGTGTGTGTGTGTGTGTGTGTGTGTGTGTGTAACTCGAAGTCAATGTCAAAGCTTCCTTTTTAGATGATGCCGTAAGTAAAGCAATACAAGACAAACACAAATTATTGACACCAATCCATCCTTTAAGAAAGGAAAAAGCGATACTATTAAGAAAGGGGGCTATCTGCAGTAGCGTGTATGATCATAAAACTTACAGCGCTTGGCCATGGTCACCACCATCATCACCAACAACAGATGTGCACACACACAAAAAAAAAACAACAACCAAGAATAAACTTGAGACCAGGAGAACAAAACTGAACGATTAACAAAGAGTGGTAACTCTCTCCATTCACTAGGTCCACAACTTCAAGTCAATGCTGCTTATGCTACCGATTCAGCTAGAACACAGGTAGATAAAAGGTACATTGGAATAAACCCAGATACCTTCTCAGAAAAGAGGAATCACCGGACTTA
>NC_134878.1:7842794-7847794 GCF_041734735.1 Babylonia areolata | reverse complement strand
GCTGAATCTTGTGCAGAGACAAATCAACGCGCTTTCGCACCAGTCATTCACAAGCATGCATAACTCTAAAACTGTAGAAACTAAAGACAGGGAAGGGCAGGCAAGGGAGGCTATTTTGGGAAGAGGTGGGTTTTAAAGCCAGACTTGAAAGAGCTGAGTGTGGAAACTTAACGAAGCGAAAGAGGAAGTTCATTCCAATCGCAAGGTCCGGAGACAGAGAAAGAACGGCGGCCAACAGTCGAGTGTTTGAATCTGGAAATGCGTAAACAGGGTGGATCCGAAGCCGATTGTAGTGAGCGAGATGGAGTGTAGAGGTGAAGGCAGCCGCAGAGATAGGAAGGGGCAGTTTTGTGAATGCATCTATAACACAGAATGCTGATCTTGTACTTTATTCGGTGTGAGACAGGGAGCCAGTGGAGATGTTGCAAAAGAGGAGTGATGTGCTCAGATCTTTTCTTTCTGAGGACGAGTCGGGCAGCAGAGTTTTGTATGCGATGAAGGGACTGAATGGATGAAGCAGGCAAACCAGACAATAGAGAGTTACAGTAGTCAAGGCGAGAGAGAATGAGAGAAACGACAAGTCTAGATGTTGCGTCAGTGGACAGATATTTCCGGACGGCACTGATGCGCCGCAGTTGACAGTAGCAGGACTGACATGTCTGACTGATAAATTTTTGCATGGACAGTGTATTGTCAAGGACAACACCGAGGTTCCTGACTGACGTGGAAAGGGGGATGAGTGTACTGCCAAGTTTGATTGTGTCAATTGGGATGGAAGACAGTTTTTGTTTAGTTCCTATGATCATTGCTTCAGTTTTGTCCGCGTTCAATTGTAACATTTCGAGTCGTCCAGATGGGGAAGGGCGAAGAAAGAAACCCACCTGTCATGGCAGGGTTGGAGTTCAAGATTTCTCATCAGTGATATTTGTATTTGTATTTCTTTTTTTATATCACATCAGATTTCTCTGTGTGAAATTCGGGCTGCTCTCCCCACGGAGCGCGTCGTCCTATAGAAGTGGATTTTTCTACAGAATTTTGCCAGGGACAACCCTTTTGTTGCTGTGGGTTCTTTTACGTGCACAAAGTGCATGCTGCACACGGGACCTCGGTTTATCGCCCCATCCAAATGACTAGCGTCCAGACCACAATTCAAGGTCTAGTGGAGGGGGAGAAAGTATCGGCGGCTGAGCCGTGGCTCGAACCAGCGCGCTCAGATTCTCTCGCTTCCTAGGCGGACGTGTTACCTCTAGGCCATCACTCCATATAATGTTATCCCACCACATCCCCGAATTTCCGGACAAGTTTTTTGTTTTCTTTTCCTTTCACCTCAAACCCCTGTTTCTTGGGTTAAAAAAGAAAGAAAGAAAGAAAGAAAATGAAAAAAGAACGAAAGAAAAACACCTGTATAAAAATAACACCTGTGTTTTTGACACCCGTCAAAAAAGAACGCCTGTGGAAATATGCGTTTAAAACACTCCATTCTGCGAGATACAAATGTGTGTGTGTGTGTGTGTGTGTGTGTGTGTGTGTGTAATTTGGATACCTCCTTTATTAAAAAAAAAAAGAATCCTCACATTTCGTAAATGAATGGAATGGCGATATGTAAATGTTTGTGACAGAAAAAAAAAGAAGAAGAATGATGATAATGATAAAAACAGTAATAATAATAATGATGATAACGATAATGATGATAATAATGATGAAAATAATAATAATTATTATTGTTATCACAATTATGACGATGATAATAATAATGATGACGATAATAATGATAATATAAATGATGATAACAATAATGATGAAGATAATGATAATGATAATAATAATAATAACAACGAGAATGATGATTATGATGATGATAGTAGCGTACAACCCCCCTACGCATCCTTGACCTTTGCCCCTTTGCTTGGTGACGAAGCCCAGTTATAGAACACACAGTGATGAGCTTTCTGGCTCAGCTGGGCAGCTGTATTTGAGGCGCCACTGGGTCGGAAGATTTTCAGAAGGAGCTGCAGGTTTAAAACAGCAAGGCAGGGAGAGAAAGAGGGAGAGAGAGAGAGAGAGAGAGAGAGAGAGAGAGACGGAGAGAGAGAAAAATAGAGCGAGCGAGAGAGAGATGGGGTAGGGATGGAGTTGGGGTCAAATCGGGGTAGATGAACCAGTTCAAGAGTATGCTCTGTGTGTGTGCGGGTGGGGGGGATGGGGTGTGACTGTAGAGTGGAGTGGAGAGAGAGTGTGTGTGTGTTGTATTGGCTTGTGTGTGTGTGTGTGTGTGTGTGTGTGTGTGTGTGTGTGTGTGTGTGTGTGTGTGTGTGTGAACGTGTCAGCGGTAAGACGTTGAGGATAGGTTGGTGAGTTTTGATATTAAGTCTTTGTATTGGCTTCTCTCAACAGTGTTTCTCCGTGGATAACTTTGATGATGATGATGATGGTGATAATGATGGTGGTGATGGTGATGATGGTGATAGTGATGATGGTGATGGTGATGATGGTGATGGTGATGATGATGATGGTGATGGTGATGATGGTGATGGTGATGATGGTGATGGTGATGGTGATGATGGTGATGGTGATGATGATGACGATGGTGATGATGATGATGGTGATGATGGTGATGATGGTGATGGTGGTGGTGATGATGGTGATGATGATGGTGATGATGATGGTGATGATGATGATGATGATGATGATGATGATGATGGTGATGGTGATGATGGTGATGGTGATGATGATGATGGTGATGGTGGTGATGGTGATGGTGATGATGATGACGATGGTGATGATGATGATGGTGATGATGGTGATGATGGTGATGGTGGTGGTGATGATGGTGATGATGATGGTGATGATGATGGTGATGATGATGATGATGATGATGATGATGGTGATGGTGATGATGGTGATGATGATGATGGTGATTGTGATGATGATGTTGATGTTGATGATGATGGTGATGATGGTGATGGTGATGATGATGATGGTGGCGATGGTGATGATGATGGTGATGATGATGATGATGGTGATGATGATGGTGATGATGGTGATGATGATGGTGGTGATGGTGATGATGATGGTGATGGTGGTGATGGTGATGATGATGATGGTGATTGTGATGGTGGTGATGATGATGATGATGGTGATGATGATGGTGATGGTGATGGTGATGACTGGCTGTTGTTGTCTTTGCTGTTGTTGTTGTTGTTGTTGTTGTTTTTCTTCTTCTTCTTCTTCTTCTTCTTCTTCTTCTTCTTCTTCTTCTTCTTTCTTCACTTTATTATCATTTGCATTGGTCTCTTCCTTGTTCTTGTTATTATCATTATCATCATATTAGTATAATTATTCTTTTTTTATTGTCATGTTGATGATCAGCATCATCACCATCACTATCATCATCATCAGCAGCAGCATCATAATCATCATCATCATCATCATCATCATCACCATCATCATTATCATTGTCGTCGCCATCATCATCAATATTATTATCATATCATCATCGTCGTAGTCATCATCGTCGTCGTCATCATCATCATTATCATCTTCATCATCACCTGGGTGAAGAAATCCTTGAACTTTCTCTGGTTTTCACAGACTGAGCCGTTAATAAGCGCACTGATGAAACTACAAGAGCAATATAGATATATACACAGTCGAAAATACAATGAAAACAAAAAAGGTGTTGGAACCGTCGACAGATGCCCTTTATTCCTCAGCTCCGTTCTTAACAGCTACCCAGGGAAAACATGATCCACACACGATGCCCTCAAAATATTATGGAAAAAAAAGAAGAAAAAAAAAAAAAAAAAAGAAAAGAATTAAGATCCTCGTCACAGAAAGCATCTCCTCCTTGGGGGGGGGGCAGAAGAAGAAATTCAGCGCAGTGTCTAGATATCCCATTACCTATTACCCCGCCAAATGAATGAACAGAAGAAGTTAGCTGATAATGAATGACCTTTAAGCTTCCTCGACCAACACCTACGGGGAGAAACCGGACTGGCGTCACGTGATCTCATAAGTCCTTCCCTCCGAATGGGAGATAACTAATGACCGTCCTCTCGTTCCGCCTGGGGACAACCTTGGACACAAAAAAAGATTGAGAGGTTTTTTAAAAATATATTATTATTTTATTATTTTATTTTATTTTTTGTTTGTTTGCAACAGATAACAATAAAGTCCTTGCTTCAACACACACACACACACACACACACACACACACACACACACACACACACACACACACACACACACATATATATATATATATTCCCCTTCCCTCCTTAGGATCTGCTGAATGTGCTTAGATATTGGAGATCATCATGATCGGTTTTTTGCAAAGATTTACTAGTTAAGCCCTTCTCGTGAATTTTAGCCCATTTCCGTTTTGTTTATTTGTTTGTTTGTTTGTTTTCTTCCGTTTTGAAATATTTCATCTTATTATTTTAAGAAGAGTGTGGTCCAGACTTAAATTTCGAGTCTTCGCCTGAAGCGGCGATCAGTGTTTGACAGAAGATACCGAGGTGATGATGATGATGATGATGATGATGATTAGAACAATACTACCAATTAAAATGGTGGTGATGATGATGATGATGATGATTTGGTGATGATTATAATGATAGTGACGGGCGCAATAGCCGAGTGGTTAAATCGTTGGACTTTCAGTCTGAGGGTCTCGGGTTCGAATCTCAGTGACGGCGCCTGGTGGGTAAAGGGTGGAGAATTTTCCGATCTCCCAGATCATCATATGTGCAGACATGCTAGTGCCTGAGCCCCCTTCGTGTGTATACGCAAGCAGAAGATGAAATACGCACGTTAAAGATCCCGTGTTATCCATGTCAGCGTTCGGTGGGTTATGGAAACAAGAACATACCCAGCACTGATGCACACCCCCTGAAAACGGAGTATGGCTGCCTACATGGCGGGGTAAAAACGGTCATACACGTAAAAGCCCACTCGTGAATATACGAGAGAACGTGGGAGTTGCAGCCCACGAACGAAGA
>NC_134878.1:7835294-7837794 GCF_041734735.1 Babylonia areolata | reverse complement strand
ATACAATTCAGTACAGCAGAATCTCTCTCTCTCTTTCTGTGTGTGTGTGTGTGTGTGTGTGTGTGTGTGTGTGTTGGTTTTTTTCTTTGTTTTGTTCTCGTTGTTTTCTAGGGGTGGGGAAGTTGTTGTGTGTATGCGGTTGTTCGCACACACCCATACGTATTTTCAAGCAGAGGCACACAAAAGCAGAGACACAAACTCTCTCTATCACACACACACACACACACACACACACACACACACACACACACACACAGAGGAACTAACCTACACACGCATAGACACGCACATGCATGCAAACGCGCCACACCGACTCACACACACCGACACACCAACCCACCCACCCACACACACACACACACACACACACACACACACACACACACACACACACACATACGCACATGCATGCAATCGCGACACACCCACACACACACACACACACACACACACACACACACACACACACACACACACACTAACACTAACACTAACATTAACATTAACACACACACGCATAGACACGTACATGCATGCAAACGCGCCACACCGACACACACACACCGACATCCCCCCCCGCCCCCCCCACCCCACACACGCACACACACGCACGCACACACACATACGCACATGCATGCATTCGCGACACACCCACACACACACACACACACACACACACACACACACACACACACACGAACATAATCATGAATGATGGGGATGGAAGGTAATACAAGAATCTATCGACTTTCAGTTTACGTTTAACAAAGACTGTAATGATTGGCTGATTTGATAGGGCATAGAATCCAAACAGAAACGGGATAGGTCACGATTTATTTCCCAATATCAGTTAAATGAGTACTCCGGATTTTTTTGATTTTTTTTTTTTTTTAATTTAACCGAATGTGATACATGATGGTGTTCTGATAAAGCGGTTATTTAAAAGAGGTTGATGTGTTTTTTTGTTTTGTTTTTGTTTTTGTTTTTTTGCGGGGGGGGGGGGGGGGGGGGGGGTCGTGGTTTTTTTTGGTTTTTTTGTTTGTTTGTTTGTTTGTTTTTTCGTTGGGGATGGGTGTTGTTTTGTTTCGTTCATATTACCTTTCGGATATCAGTATTCCACACATTCCGAAAACAGGCAAGAGAGATCATGTTTTACTTACTATAATCATCCCCTACAATCATTTGCCATATTCACGTGATGACCCCTCAAAAGCAAAATGACTTCCATGGCTGCCTCACGCACAAAACATCACGCGAAGAAGCCACCACCACCGTCATTGCAGTGTCGGGGAAGGAAGACATTATCACGTTTATCATTATGTGAGAACATCAGACGTCACTATCGCCCTCACGCACAAAAAAAACAAACACGCGAAGAAGCCACCACCGTCATTGCAGTGTCGGGGAAGGAAGGCATTATCACGTTTATCATTATGTGAGAACATCAGACGTCACTATCGCCCTCACGCACAAAAAAAACAAACACGCGAAGAAGACACCACCGTCATTGCAGTGTCGGGGAAGGAAGATATTATCACGTTTATCATTATGTGTGAACATCAGACGTCACTATCGCCCTCACGCACAAAACATCACGCGAAGAAGACACCACCGTCATTGCAGTGTCGGGAAAGGAAGGCATTATCACGTTTATCATTATGTGTGAACATCAGACGTCACTATCGCCCTCACGCACAAAAACAACACGCGAAGAAGACACCACCGTCATTGCAGTGTCGGGGAAGGAAGGCATTATCACGTTTATCATTATGTGTGAACATCAGACGTCACTGTCGCCCTCACGCACAAAACAACACGCGAAGAAGACACCACCGTCATTGCAGTGTCGGGGAAGGAAGATATTATCACGTTTATCATTATGTGTGAACATCAGACATCACTGTCGCCCTCACACACAAAACAACACGCGAAGAAGACACCACCGTCATTGCAGTGTCGGGGAAGGAAGACATTATCACGTTTATCAATATGTGTTATGTTGGGTTTTTTTTAATCATTTTATTAGTATTACTATCATTATTACTACTACCTTTTTCTATATTATAATTATTATTCATTTATTTATTTATTTATGTAAGCTTATCTATTATTTATTCCCCCGTTTTTTTGGTTTTTTGTTTTTTTGTTTTTTTTTGTTTTGTTTTTTCTCAAGGCCTGACTAAGCGCGTTGGGTTATGCTGCTGGTCAGGCATCTGCTTGGCAGATGTGGTGTAGCGTATATGGTTTGTCCGAACGCAGTGACGCCTCCTTGAGCAACTGAAACTGAAACTGAAACTGTGAACATCAGACGTCACTATCGCTCAGTCTTCACCCATGCGGCGCAACAACTGGCTGAGACCTCCAAGCAAGATCCCGAGGACAAGAAGAGGTCTGGGTGAATTAAAGTTTGATACGGGAGGTTATTCCGGAGAAAATGATAAAAGTCTCTCTCTCTCTCTCTCTCTCTCTCTCTCTCTCTCTCTCTATCTATCTCTCTCTC
>NC_134878.1:7830294-7832794 GCF_041734735.1 Babylonia areolata | reverse complement strand
TCCCCAAGGCAAAATTTTGTCAATCTAATCCTCCTCTGTCGTCATGAAAATGATAACTGTTCAATCGTTTGTCACCTGGTATGGTAAATGGTTGGTTATTCCCATTATGACCTCGAGTATGCCTTTGTAATAATACCATATTTAACTCCACTTTATTTTAAAACAAACCAAGAGGTATCTGGATGCAGTATGTTGATGATGAAGGAGGTGAGGAAGAGGAATTTTGTTTAATGTCCCGTCACACATATCGGTGACTTAAGACATTTTGTTAAAGTATTTATGAATACATTTGAGTATTATAGGTTAGAAGGGGTGTGGAGATGTGAATGAATGGAGGGATGGGGGAAACTGGGCAAATGAGGGTGAAATGAGGGTGAAATCTGAAAAAAAAAATCTGAATACAATTACAGGAAATTACTTGAAGGACTTCGTAAAAGAGAAGTTGTTAAACTGACAAGCGAAACAGCTGATAATGAATGCAAAAAGTCAAAAGCATCAACGTTCTCAGTCACTTGTGAAGACACACTTTCGTGTACATAAGGCTTCATCAAGCTACAGTAAAAAAAAAAAATGCTTAATTGTCAGGTTACTAAAGCATATGCACTTGACATTAGAACAATACTTTGTCCGTAATGAAGGGTGAGGAGAAGAAGAAGAAGAAGAAGAAGAAGAAGAAGAAGAAGAAGAAGAAGAAGAAGAAGATGATGATGATGATGATGATGATGATGATGATGATGATGATGATGATGATGATGATGATGATCATCATCATCATCATCATCATCATCATCATCATCATCATCATCATCATCATCATCATCATCATCATCATCATCATCATCATCATCATCATTATTATTATTATTATTATTATTATTATTATTATTATTATTCTATTGTTTTGTTGTTGTTGTTGTTTTTTGTTTGTTGTGGGGTTTGTTTGTTTTTTGTTTTGTTTTGCTGCACGTTAGGAATATTTGCGCTCCATACCCCAAACAGGTAGACAGACAGACCGACAGACATACAGACCTGACTCTGGCACTGAAGACAGCTCGAGATGATTATGTTCACTGACAGGTTATTACTCAGACTGGCAGCAGACCACCCACAAGGACGGTACCACAGCCACCCGAAAGCCAACACCAAAAACCTATCGTACCTCCTCCTCCTCCTCACCCTCTCTGTCTCTCTGCTCCCTCTGATTTCAGCTGCACTTATCTGTCTCTCTCTGTCTCTGTCTCTCTCTCTTTCTGCTCCCTCTGACTTCACCTCCACCTCCCCACCACCACCTCTCTCTCTCTCTCTCTCTGTCACTCTGTGTCACTCTCCGTCTCTCGGTCTCGGTCTCTCTCTCTCTCTCTCTCTCTGTGTGTGTGTGTGTGTGTGTGTGTGTGTGTGTGTGTGTGTGTGTGTGATGATTTACTGAATTCATTAAGGATATCATTCAAATGAAGACACTGTACTGTTGTACAGAGTGTACACTCCAGGGATGGCCTTGTATGAATAAACCATCCATCCTTCCATCCATCTATACTCCTCCCCATCTCTCTCTGTGTCTGTCTGTATGTTTTCTTCATGATTTACTGAATTCATTAAGAATGTTATCATCAAATGCAGATACTTCATTGTTGTCCACCGTGTACCCTGTTCATGAGGGGCAATGACCTTATGTGAACCATCCACCCATCCATCCATCCATCTCTCTCTCTCTCCCTCTCATCGCCATCTGTCTGTCTGTCTGTCTCTCCTTTATGATTGACAGAATTCATTAAGAACCTCATTCAACTGCAGAATGATATTGTACTGCTGTACACCGTGTACCCAATTCGTGAGGGGCAGTGACCTTGTGTGAATAAACCATTCATCCATCCATCCATCCATCCATCCACCCTCTCTCGCTCTCTCTACCGCTCTCTCTTATCCCCACTCTCTCTGTCAATCCACCTGTCACTCTCTCCATCTCTCTTCCCCCCCTCTCTCTCTCCATCTCTTCTCTCTCCCCCCTCTCTCTCCCTCTCTGTATGTCCATCTCTCTCTCTCTCTCTGCCCCCTCTCTCTCTCTGCCCCCCCCCTCTCTATCTCTGTCCATCCATCCATCTCTCTCTCTCTCTCTCTCTCTCTCTCTCTCTCTGCCCCCCCTCTCTCTCTCTGCCCCCCCCCCTCTCTATCTCTGTCCATCCATCCATCCATCCATCCATCTCTCTCTCTCTCTCTCTCTTTGTCCATATCTCTCTCTCTCTCCCATCTCTCTGTCAGTCCGCCTCTCTTTCCATCTCTCTCCCCACTTTCTCTCTCCATATCTTCTCTCTCCCCCATCTCTCTCCCTCTCTCTCTCTTTGTCCATCTCTCTCTCTTTCTCTGTCCATCCGTCTCTCTCTCTCTCTCTCTCTGTCTCTCTCTCTGTCTCTCTCTCTCTCTCTCTCTCTCCCCCGGAGAAAAAAAAAAAGTACGGAAATCTACGTCACATTACGCCAGTCTTCGTAAATAGTAAGTGTCAGTG
>NC_134878.1:7790294-7822794 GCF_041734735.1 Babylonia areolata | reverse complement strand
CCCATCCACAGGTAATATGCAGCTTCTGTTCAAACGTGTGTGTGTGTGTGTGTGTGTGTGTGTGTGTGTGTGTGTGTGTGTGTGTGTGTGTGTGTGTGTGTGTGTGTGCAGTGCGCACGTGTGAATATGCACAAGTTTTTATATTGATATGCACTTGTATGTATCTTAATTTCTACTGTAAGTGTATTTGTGTATGATTTCGATTTATGTTCGTATCTTGTTATGTACTATCCCCCCACGCCCCCCCCCGCCCCCCAATATTCCTTGTGACCCCGGCACACTTGGTAATAAGGACATATTCTATTAATACTATTCTGTTCTCTCTCTCTCTCTCTCTCTCTCTCTCTCTCTCTTTGTTTCTGTCTGTCTGTTCTTCTCTCTTTCTTTTCATGGTTTCCTTTTCTTTTTCTTACTTCTTTCTTATTTCCTCCCACCCACCCACCGTTAAACAACGAAGAGCTACCTGTTCATAATTTGGTTTCTGAATCAAAATGAATCACCACTACTACTACTACTACTGCTGCTGCTGCTGCTGCTGCTGCTGCTGCTGCAACAACAACTACTACTGCTGCTGCTGCTGCTGCTACTACTACTACTACTACTTTTACTACTACTTATAATAATGATAATGATAGAAGAAGAAGAAGAAAAGGAGAATGGTGACGATGAATGCTTTGTGCACAGCACACAACTTTGCAGATAGCAACTCTGCACTCTACGTGCACACTCCACTCACACGGCATCATCACCATCACCATCACCATCACCATCACCATCTTCTTCTTCTTTTCATCTTTGCATTCACCGCCCCCCCCCCCCCCCCCCCTCCTCCTCTTTCTTCTTCTTCCTCCTCCTTCTTCTTCGCCTTCTTCCTTCTCCTCCTCCTCTTTCTTCTTCTTCCTCTTCTTCTTCCTCCTCCTCTTTCTTCTTCTTCCTCTTCTTCTTTCTCCTCCTCCTCCCCTCCTCCTCCTCCTCCTTCTTCTCTTCTTTTTCATCTTCTTTTTCCTTTGCATCCATGTTGCTTAATTACTACGACGAGTGGCCTTTTATACATATGACCTACTATGCTTTTCATACCCGTAATACAGACAGCCATAGCTACATGGTAAAGACTAACTCGATACTTCTGTGTTGAAAAGATAAAGTTGATGGTGTCCGTAATTACCGTTCTGCCGAAACGTCTTTTGGGATGCTGGTAGTGATAACCTGTAGGCGAACCCGAACACTTACCGCTGATTTTTTTTATCTTATCTGTCTTTTGGTCGGCCTGCACCTGTGCTAATGCAGTTGATAAAGTTAATACAGAACTTTTTACGGACGCTCAGAATTATCAGTTGGTGCTGGATGTTGGAGTGGCTTCCTTTTTTGTCGGGGACTTCCGTGCAGCATTTGCTGATGACCACTGAATTTATTAATCTCACTCTGAGGTCGTCTGACATCATGTGGTGTTCCTAAGGGGGGTGAAAGAGACCAAAATGATGATTTTTCATGATTTGGGTTTTTGATGGATTTTGATTCTTGAACATCTCTTCTGTCATATGCATAAGTTTTTCCACTGTAAAGATGTCTTTAACAATGAAAAAAATTGCCAATAAAGATTGCTTGCTGAATCACGAAAGTGTTTATTAATAATTGTTCAATTTCGACGCAAGTCGTCAAGTTTCTGGCCTTAACAACATACCTTAGCTCAATGATGAGTAATCCCTACAACCATGAGACTTTGCATGATTGTTTTATGACATGTTATTGAAGTTTTGTCGCGAGTATGTATGAAAATATTCTCTGGGTTTTAATTCATAGCAGTTCCAATCTTTTTACCCATTGTAAATTTTGAAGATTTCGCAATACCCAAAATTTCGAAAAGGTCATAAAAAGTACAATAATTGAAGAATGAACTCAATCTCACGTGAAAATGAAGATAATGTCATTGTGTATCAAGTCCACATAACAAAAAAGTGTCTGCATGCACCATATGGACTACAAACCCGATTTCTTTGATACATTGTTTGGCGGCCATTTTGATTTGTTTCCATAGCAACGGGTATTTACAGAAATCTAAGAACACTTTTTTGTGATCCACAAGTGATGATACACCTAGTAGACAAAAAAAAAGAAAGAAAAAAAAAAGAGAGATATAGTCGGAGAGAAAAAAAGTCGTTATTTGACTGTAGTGTCTGGCCTTAATTAATAATGCATTGTGCCATAATATAACACATTTTTATGCAATGCTTTATTTTTGCAAAGTCCTCGGAGTTCTGTTTAAGTTCATAAAGTCACGCGTCCTTTTCGCTGTGGGGTTTATTCAGGGATCCGTTCTTGGTCCCAAGGTTTTGTTCCCACTCAAGATTTTTACGGCTGACATGTAATACCATCAGTGAATTATCGGTTACTCGCGTTTCTTTGCTGCTAACCCAACTCAGTACGGCCAGTCCTCTCTTCTCCTCTACACAGACCCCTCGGATGTCCAGTGGGTGTCTCAATGACCCAACCTTTAGCTTCCGTCGTCAGAATTGGGATGAAACGCTGTTAACTCTCTCCATACGAACGGCGAAAGAGACGACGTTAACAGCGTTTCACTCCAATTACCACCATCAAAATATTGCAAGCGGAAGGCTCTTACACTGAAGAGGTGAATGTTGACAAAGAATACCACAGTTCTGACGACGGAAGCTAAAGGTTGGGTCATTCAGACACCCACTGGACATCCGAGGGGTCTGTGTAGAGGAGAAGAGAGGACTGGCCGTACTGAGTGTGTTAACGTCGTCTCTTTCGCCGTTCGTATGGAGAGAGCTAACCCAACTCAGTGACTGAACGAGTTTCTGAGTGGTCGATTGGCTGTGTCTGCTCTGTTGGTTGGCTGGTTAGTTGATTGATTGAACGATTGATTGATCTAGTGCTCGCGTGACTTTCTGCGTTCATGCATGTGTACATGGTACACATTTGTACATTATGTGGACATGGAGGGGGGTGAGCTGGAGCAAGAGAGAGAGAGAGAGAGAGAGAGAGAGAGAGAGAGAGAGAGAGAGATGGGTAGGAGACTGAAAGAGAGAAGGAGGAAGACAGAGAGAGGCGGGAGGCAGACAGAGAGAGAGAGAGAGGGTGTGTGTGTGGTGTGTGTGCATGTGTTGGGGAGGTCGAGGGCAGGGGGGTTGGGGGGAGGGACTGAGAAAATCAGAGACAGAGAGAGCGAGTCACAGACAGACAGGCAGACAGACAGACAGGCAGCCAAACAAACAAACAGACTGACAGATTTTCAGTTTTCTGGGAAATGCGTTCACCACGTTTTAAACCGAATCGCAAGAACAAACAGACTAATTTGCTGCAAAGTGTGACTCAAATCACCAAAAGGACTGTCATTTTCTGAGATATTTCGGCCTGTGATAAATATCCAAATTTCGAGGTGATAATTCTACTGTCTGCCAAATGATGATGCCACCGATTTCCGTGACGTGACAATATCGGTCACTTTCACAACGAAACGTCACTTTTGTGATCCGATCATGTTGACCACTACGACGAAGAACATTCACAGTAATGACTTGGTTTGGAGGGAACGTCTTTTGGCTCCCTCAGTACCAGGTCTGTCTTTCCGCTTTTGTCAACGTCTCTGTCTGTATCTGTGCCTGTCTGACTGTCTGTCTGTCTGTCTGTCTGTTTTGTCTGTCTCTCTTTTTCTCTCCCATTCTCTCTCTCTCTCTCTCTCTCTCTCTCTCTCTCTCTCTCTCTCTCTCTCTCTCTCTCTCTCTCTCTCTCACTGACACTTTCTCTCTCTCACTGAAACTTTCTCTTTCTCTCTCACTCTCCCCTCTCTCTTTTTTTCTCTCTAACTCTTGCCCTCTTTGTCTCTCTCTCTCTCTCTCTCTCTCTCTCTGTCTCTCTCTGTCTTCCATCCCCCTCTCTTTCTTATTCTCTCTAACTCTTACACCCACTCTCTCTCTCTCTCTCTGTGTCTCTCTCAGAGAATAATTATGTCTGTCTGTCTCCCTCTTTCATAATTTCAGTGAGTTTTATGTGCTAGCCTGTTTGCCCAGTTATTGTGTCGTGGTATTATCCCCCAAAAGAGCGTGCGCGCACACACACACACACACACACACACACACACACACACACACACACACACACACACACACACACACACACACATACACGGGCACTGCGCGCGCGCGCAGATATAAAAAGAGAGATGCGGATACGCATGTTTTTTTTAAATTTTTTAATAATTATTATTCATATACGTGCCATTGCCCCTCATGAAGGGGTACAAAGATGCACAGCAAATGAAGAAAGTTATGAAGTTGCAACACATCTGAAATGCAAGTAAACTGACAAAAAGCCCTACGACGCTGTATTCATTTCAAGATGCCAGACGCAGACGTAAGCGAAATTTATTAGGATATTCAATGAAATGAAGGGACGGGGGTGTTATGCCGTACACTCAAACTAGTTAAAAGTAAGAGCAACATAAAACAAAATGCAGCGACACAGAGAGAGAGAGAGAGAGAGAGAGAGAGAGAGAGATCGCGTGCTTACATGTGAATATTCTGCTTCCGCATACACTTCCTTCCGTCCATATTCTTTCTTTCTTTCTTCCTCTTCCCTAACCCCCCCCCCCATCCCCCCATCTCCCCCCTTTCTCTCTCCGGCCCCTGTCTTTCTTTCTTTCTTTCTTTCTTTCACTCTCCCACCCCCCCTCCCCCCACCCCCAACACCACAATTACGTCCTACGTCTTCCTTCAGTTGTTTTCTTTTCTGCTCCTTTTTTTTTTCTCTTTGCTTTAGGTGTTGTTTTTTTTTTTTTGTTTTTTTTTTTCATATCCTGATTTCTAGATCTGTCTTTCACTTTTGTATTGCTGTTTGATTTTTTTTTTTAAATTCAATTTTTGTTTTGCGTTTTGATTTAAAAAATGCGTTCTTTTTATCTTCCTTTTTTTTCCCCCTGAAATATTCCTTCTTTTCTTATATACCATATCAGATTTTTTTTTTTTTTTTTAGTTCTTTTTTCATGAATTTACTTTCACTTTGTTTTTTTTGTTTTTTCTGTTTCTCTGTTGGTTGGTTTTTACTCTTTGATTTTCTTAATTTGTATTATTTTCCGGCTTTCAGGTGTTTTTTTGTTTTGTTTTTTTTTTGTTTTTTTTCTCCGTTTTCTTTCTCTTTCGTCGTTTCTTCGTTTTTATTTCTTCTTCTTTTGCGTCTTTTTTTTCATTCGTGTGTATTTTTCCTTCCTTTCTTTCTTACTTTTTTCTTTCATTCTTCCTCCCTTCTTTCCTTACTTTCACTCTTTCACTCTTTCTTTCTTTCTTTCTTACTTTGATATTTTCCTTCCTTCTTTCATTCCTTTCATTTTTTTTTTATCATTACTGAATTAAAAAAAAATCATTCCATGATGGTTCCTTCTTTTTTCTTTATCTCTCCGACATTCTTTCCTTTCTTTCTTTCTTCTTCTCTCTCTCTGTCTCTCTTTGTACACACACACACGCGCGCGCGCGCGCACATTTTGCGGGTGTGGAGGGGGGGGGGTGAGAAAAAGTTTGGTCAGTAAGAAAGAGATGTGGATAGAGGAGGGGAGCGTAGACATAGACAGAAAGACGGTATGAGGAAACACGGATAAGGAAAGAAAGAAAGAAAGAAAGGATGGTGAAGGACAGAAGCGAAGAAGAGAAGAGACTGTGGGGCTGGAGGAAGTGGAAGGAAGGTCTAGACAAATAGTTATAGGGAGTAGGAGGGGGGATGAGACAAGACAAAGACAAAAGACAAGACGAACCCTGTTAACTAACGGGGGTTAAACATGAACATGCACGGCTTTTTTTTCTCCCGCTGTTTTTGTTTTGTTTTGCTTTTCTCTCTCTCTCTCTCTCTCTCTCTCTCTCTCTCTCTCTCTCTCTCTCTCTCTCTCTCTCTTTTCCGTGACATACTTCCCTAGCCCACGAGGGAGCGAATAAGACAGCCAGCCAGACCGACAGACAGACAGACTGAGGCAGACGTGTACAGACAGACCCGCATAGCAGTGTCCAAGGATTAGTCGGCTTGCGTGAACAGTCCTTGGACCATGACAGATTACCCCCCCCAAGGAGGGGAGAGGAGGCATCGAGCCGAATTATCTTCCTTGGGTCAGGTGGCCATGATGGCCGCATGACATTCCTTTGATGGGGGCGGGGGAGGGGAGGGATTAGGGGGGCGGGGGGGGGGTGAAGAGGGGTTGCTGGGGGGGGGGGGGGGGGGGGGGGGGCGTTCCTTGGATCGGCCTCCCGGCTTCTGTGGTTGTCCTCCCTGTATGCGTCTGTCTGTCTGTACGCCTGTGTGTGTGTGTGTGTGTGGTTGGTTGGTTGGGTGGGTGTGTGTGTCTGTCTGTCTCTTTGTCTACATGTCTTTCTGCTTCTCTCTTTTGTCTGCCTGTCGACCAGGGGTTGAGAGAGAGAGAGAGAGAGAGAGAGAGAGAGAGAGAGAGATGGTGGGGGTAGGGGGGCGGGGGGAGGGGGCCGAAAGCGATAGAGACTCAAGGCTTAAATGGTATGTTTCGGCCACTGAGAGACATACATACACATGGGGCAAGGGAGGGGGGGGGATGAGGTAAAGGGAGTAAATTTCCAGCACAATGAGACAGAGACAGAGACAGAGAGACAGACAGAGCAGACAAGGCAGATTTTTTTTGAGAAAGAGAGAGAGACAGACAGGCAGCAGGCAGATAAGACAAGATAGGTTTTTTATTTACAAGGAAGACACATGGAGGAGAAACACGCTTTAAAAAAAAAAAAAAAAAAAAAAAAAAAAAAAAATATATATATATATATATATATATATATATATATATACATACAACCCTTTCCATAAAGTGGGAAAGAAGCAAAAGAAGAAGCCAGTA
Source organism: Babylonia areolata (assembly GCF_041734735.1). Lineage (NCBI taxonomy): Eukaryota > Metazoa > Mollusca > Gastropoda > Neogastropoda > Buccinidae > Babylonia > Babylonia areolata. Next base: position 7,815,932 of record NC_134878.1, on the reverse strand, counting down.
AACATAAGGAAACATGTTTGTTTGTTTTTTTAAATGATAACGCAAACGCCCTGAATAGAGCAAAAAAAGAAAATTAAAAAAAAACCGCACTTGAGACACAGAGGCAAAACGAACCACACATGAGCACACGAAAAAGTAAAGCAAGTCAACATCACATCCTGAACATTGAAAAAGGCCTCCATTTTCTTTTGAAACATGCTGTAAAGTTCCTTCCACCCTGCTCCCTCCAGAACCCACCCCCCCAAACCCTTTACACATAACCACACACACACATGTACACGCACATACACACACACACACACACACACACACACACACACACATAAGGAGTGGGACAGACGTGTAGACAGACACACAGATAAAAGAGACAGAAGGCCGCCTGGCTTGTAACATGCTGGTGCTTCGGGTTATTTTCAAAAGAAAGAAAGCGAGAGAGAGGGAAGGAAAGAATGAATGGAAATAAGAAAAAAGCTCCCCCGCCCCCCAACCCTCCCGCCCCACCCCCCTAAAAAAAAAAAAAAAAAAACAAACAAAAACAACGAAAAAACAAGAACAACAGCAGCAACAACAACAAAAACAACAACAACAACAACAAAAAAACAACAACAACAACAACAACAACAAACAAACAAACAAACACAAACACCAAGAAACAAAACAAAACAAAACAAACAAACAAACAAAAAGCCCAACAAACAGACAAAAATGGAAAAGGTTGTGTCCCTTCTCGCTCTGTCGTCCGCGCTTCGCCAATTACTCCCCTTTCCCGACACGGGCGTGTCACTCAAAGTCTGTCGTCTGCTCTCTTCAAGTGCTTGGCAGACCAGACGACAAATGAACAGTGGTCAGCATTCACGTCAAAACACTCTGAATGACGCTGTTTTCTGCTGCAACCGGCAGTTTACACGGTATATATATATATATATATTTTTTTTTTTTTTCACCACACGTTATTTTGGACGCTTGACATGTTTTGCATTGTGTTTACCTAAGTTTTGTCAGCGGCCTTTTTAGCAATGATCAGCGAGAAAGCTCATTGTCAATTTCCATCCAGTCTTTGTATCCTCAGTTGTCGTGCGTTTTGTAGAGCATGCACGTGAGAAATGACAGAGGTTTTTTTTTTTTTTTTTTTTTGTTGTTGTTGTTGTTGTTGTTGTTTTTTTAAAGAAGGAAAGAAAGAAAGAAGCAAAACAACAACAAAACTTTAATCGCCAAGTGTCGGTTCCTTTAAACCTTAGTCTTGATCAGAAGGGTGAATATAAATGTAAAATGGATATAATTTTTTCGCCAACTGTGAGATTTTTATTGTTGTTTTTTTTGTGTGTGTTTTTGTTTGTTTTTTCATTGCTCAAATTTGACAATAGTATGTTGAAAGCACAACGGAATCAAGTCAACGAAACTGGCAATCAGTCTTGGAAACATGGTTGTAAAAATAAAACAACAATAACAACAACAGCAAACAAACAATGTTCACTGCTGTGGTTAGAAATGTCATGGCCCTAGTAGATAATCTCATGTATTGATTGTTCTGTTTTAAGTCATCTCTTTTACTTGCTACGTGTACTCGTGTCTGATAAACCTTGTCAAAGTTCTGAAGGGATTTAAGGTTCTGAAAGGATTAGGAGATTTATTATCATTCTGAACACCCAGAAAAAAAAATCTGTAACAAGGAAGAAAAACAAAAATAAATTAAACTTTCTCACAAGCCGACACCGGATAAGACTGATAAGTCTTTTACTTGCTACATGTACTCGTGTCTGATAAACCTCGTCAAAGTTCTGAAGGGATTTAAGGTTCTGAAAGGATTAGGAGACTTATTATCATTCTGAACACCCAGAAAAAAAATGTCTGTAACAAGGAAGAAAAACAAAAATAAATTAACTTTCTCACAAGCCGACACCAGATAAGATTGATAAGTCTTTTACTTGCTACATGTACTCGTGTCTGATAAACCTCATCAAAGTTCTGAAGGGATTTAAGGTTCTGAAGGGATTAGGAGATCTATTATCATTCTGAACACCCAGAAAAAAAAAATATATATCTGTAACAAGGAAGAAAAACAAAAATAAATCAAACTTTCTCACAAGCCGACACCGGATAGGATCGATAAGTGTGAGTACCGTTCAGTTCACTTAGAGAAGAGCAAAAGACAATATATTGCCCTGCTATCAGAAAGCGAAAATGTATGCACTTATTTGTCCCGTTGTTGCTGACGCACAAGAACATCAAGGGATGTAAGAGGGGCGTGGGGGTGGGATAGAAAACAAAAAGAAAAAAAAGAAAAAAAAAAAGAAAGAAACAAAAGTCTTTGTAAGTATTGATCCATTTTTATGCAAAGTCCCAAGAGCTCCAGTGCATCAGATTTATGGGAAAGTTTCGTGCGCGTGCGTCTGTTCAGCGTTGTTTTCGTATGTGGCCTGTCTTATGTGTTGTTTACGCGTATGTTTTTTTGTGTTTTTTTTCAGTTGCTCTTTCATCTCTCTCTCTATGTCTGTATTTACTTGTTTATTTTATTTATTCGTTTATTTATTTACAGTACGCCTCGAAGTATGGTGGTGGTGTGTATTGGTTAGTTTGACTGTTTGGCTTTGACGTTCTATTGAATCAACGAAAGGAATGGTGCAAACACTTGCAGACCCAATACGCTGATGATGACTTTAGTATCTACGTGGCGGCAGACGCGGTATGTACTGCACAATGCTACACACACACACACACACAGGAAGGGGCCAAGGCCATTTGTGGGCTAAAAGCACGTGGTACCACAGTTCGGCCGATTAAAGTTCAATGTTTCCGGTTTGATACCATCATCCGATGTGTCTTAACAAGACAGGGCTATTTCTAACTCTGTTTTTGCTTTTGGGACAGCGGTGTATTATTAAGACTTTCCTTTCTGTCTTTCGCTCTTTCTGTGCCTGTTTCTCCACGTAGCACCACGTTTGGGTTATTTTCCTTCATTTCTGTTCTGCATGTTCTGTTTCTTTTATTTCCTTCTTTGCTTACTTATTTTTGACTCACTTGTGTGAACAAAGTGAGTCAATGTTTTAACCCGGTGTTCGGTTGTCTCTCTCTGCGTGTGTGGTAAACTATAACATTGCCATTTTCTCTGCAAATACCTTGTCAGTTGACACCAAATTTGGCATAAAAATAGGAAAAATTCAGTTCTTTCCCTCTTCTTGATTAAAAGAATATTGCACCTCTGGGATGGACGCAAAAAAGAAAAAGAAAAAAAGAAGCTAAATTATATGCAAACGGTATTTACTGTTTGTTTGTTTTTTAATTCTCTGAACTTGGCACTTTGATCTGATATTCTGACACAACAACAAGAGCAGTCATTTTTATTATGTTTTGTTCAAACAGGAACTTCTTTTGCTCAACATGGAAGTTATATTTATTTTACATGTCTTTGGTGCATATAGTAAAAAAGGGAAATTAATCTTTAATTAATGCTACGGGGCTTAATTTGCTTTAAACTGATCTTTCTCATCTTAAACATTACATTTTGAAATTATACTCAATACATAAAAAGCTTGTGTGTTTTACTCTCAGTGTACAGGGCTTTCACTATATTCATTCGCCTAAATGGTCTTTTTCGGAAAATACTAAAATCAATATGACGAGTGGACTTTATAGATCTATTGGCTGAGCCCTGAAGGTCATGGGCAAAAATCAATTGCGTACACATATTTATACATATTCAAAACGCGTGCTCATATTTTTCGCGAACGCGAACGACGCCATTTTGTTTCAAGTTGTTGACCTGCCCGTTCAATCCTCTCTTCAATCGACAATACACGATAACATGTGATGGAAAGTTGGTGAAGGAGACCGTTAAATATTTATTCAGAGAAAGATTTGTGAACGCCACATCAGTTACTGGATTATGCCCCAAACTGCCATAAAAATATCCACAGGATCAGTCGGAATTCACAGTTAAAAATAATAAACCATGAGAGTTAATACCCTTGAATTGATGAAACGTAAAAACTTCCAGTCTTGACTTTTCTCAAAATGAAGTCCTTTTCACTTCATACGACGTTTAGAAGTACTTGTACTTGGCTCTGCATGTTATTAGTTTAACAAAATACTCAATTTTCATATCAACTTTAAAACTATAAAACTAGAATGAACATAAAAGAGAAATTGAATCGACCATGTCCACCGGGTGTAACTAAACTTGTACATCTATCTAGATCCAGAGAAAATGACTAAATGTTGCAGTGTGATTGCGGCGATAGCCACGTCTCCTTTACCGCGGACTTAAAAAGAATTTTTTAATTGCCCTTAAAGAATTTTTGAATGCCCAAGATACACCAGAATAATATGATGCGTTCTCATTGCGAATACCGCAATCGATTTATCACCCTTTAAAAAAAACATGTTTAAATGTTATATTTTTGAACGTCAGTTAAGGAGCCACGATAGTGTAATGGGTAAGACAGTTTCTTCTCACTCGAGCACGCGGGGTTCGAATCTGCCGTTAGCATTTTTTTTTTTTTCTTTTTCTTTTAACCCGAAGCTTTATAATAACAAATACAAAACACATTTTAACGATTATGTTTTTTTAAAAGTGTATCACAAGTGTCTTGAAGGCCTTGCCTCTCTTGTTATTCTCTGTTATTTGTATTTTTTTCTGTTTTATGTATTTATTTGTGCGTTCATTCATTCATTCATCTGAATATTTATCCATTTATTTGTTTATACATCTCTTTTTTTTCTTTTTTTTTTCTATTTTCTGTCTGTTTCTTTCTCTCGTTCTGTGTCTGGAAGCGAGATGTGCACAACGGCATTCTCTTCCTGGTTCACTGACATGCGCCCACCTGTCCTTTGTCACATTTATTGCTGTTTTCTGCAGATGGACATGGCGTCCCTGTCGGCATTTTTCTTACGTTCAGTCATTCATTTATGCATTTATTCAATTCATTCTTGCATTCATTCATTTATTCATTCGGTTGTTGTTGTTTTTTCTTTCTCATGAGTCTTTACCTTTTCTTGTTTTTGTTGTTGTTGTTGTTGTTTTTCTTTCTGTCTTTTCTGAATTATGTCTTCCTTCCTGCATTGCCTCTGCTTTCATCTTTGATTGTTTCTTTCTTTGCTTACATTCCTGCCTGTCTTTCTTTTGTCGTCCCTCCCCTCTCTCTCTCTCTCTCTCCATCTCTCTCTTTCTTTTCTTTCTTTCTTTCTTCCAGTTTTCTCATATTTCGCTTTGTATACTTGTGTGTGCGGTTTGTTTTTGTTGTTGTTGTTGTTGTTGTTTTTTGGGGGGTGTTGTTTTTTTACACCGAAGTATTCACTGATACTCCGATATGCCCATTACATTACTTTATTCGGGCCAGCACTCCCCGTCCTCGCTCATTCGGTTTATATTTTGTTCTATTTGTTCACTTTCATGTTGTGTTTTATGCTGCCCCATAATCTGCACCATCACCTTCACCTATCCCGTAGTCTTGTGGACCGTTGGGGCGCCACAGGTGATCTGGCAACCAGCATCCTCCAGTCCTCTCGGTTTTCTGACCTCCTGATTGTATCGCTCAGCCTCAAGCCCGTCCATTCTGGGATGTTGTCCTGCCATCTCTTCCTCTGTCTGCCTCTCCTTCTCCCTCCTAGCACTGTGCCCTGCAGGAATGTCTTGGCAAGCCCTGATGATCTCATGACATGGCCATACCATTTGAGCTTGCGTCTCTTGACCAAGGTCAACAGGTCTTCGTAGGGCCCAATGACTTGCCTGATTCTGTTTCGAACTTCTTCGTTCGTGATATGATCTTTGTAGGAGATGCCCAGGAGTCTTCGAAAGCATCCCAGTGGACTGTATTCTCTTTTCTATTTCAGCTGTTAAGGTCCACGATTCACATGCATACCATATCAGTGGTTAATTCCCTCGCCGCTCCTTTCGAGTCTCTCTGTACAGCCTTATATTGTTGTTGTTGTTGCTGTTGTTGTTGGTGGTGGTGGTGGTGATACTGCCCCATGATCCACGTTTATTCATTGGGTGCATCCTGACGCTGTCCATCTCCAATAATTATATCTGTAACATTCCAACTTCTCATTCACTGAATTTAGAACATGGACCAGAGCATAGTAACTTGCACTGCCAGGCAGTGTGTGTGTGTGTGTGTGTGTGTGGAGGAGGGGTGGGCGCGTGTGTGCGTTTGCATGTGCGTGCCTTTGTCTGCGTGTGTGTGTGTGTGTGTGTTGGATGGTAGTGAATTGATTGTTGGCATGAGAGGTTTGGCAAGGGATAGCGCAGTACACTGAGCTGCCTGTGTGCGTGTGTGAGTTTGCCCTTTTAGATATCATCACCATCAATACGTCCATCATCATGATCATCCTTATCATCCGCTTGACTCATCATTGTGTTTGCCCTTTAGATATCACCACCATCACCACCACCACCACCGTTATCATCATCATCATCTTGACTCATCATTGTGAGTTTGCCCTTCATATATCACCACCATCATCACCATCATCATCATGATGATCATCATCATCCTCTTGACTCATCATTGTGAGTTTGCCCTTCAGATATCACCACCATCATCATCATGATCATCAACATCATCCTCTTGACTCATCATTGTGAGTTTGCCCTTCAGATATCACCACCATCATCATCATGATCATCAACATCATCCTCTTGACTCATCATTGTGAGTTTGCCCTTCAGATATCACCACCATCATCATCATGATCATCAACATCATCCTCTTGACTCATCATTGTGAGTTTGCCCTTTAGATATCACCACCACCATTATCGTCATCATCATCATGATCCTCCTCCTCCTCTTGACTCATCATTGTGAGTTTTCCCATTAGATATCACCGCCATCATCACGATCACCTTGATCATCATCATCATCATCATCCTCGTGACATCAGTGTGAGCTTGTCCTTTAGGTATCACCACTATCACCACAACCACACCATTATCATCATCATCATCATCCTCTTGACTCGGTGTGAGTTTGCCCTTTAGATATTTCCACCACCATCACCACCACCACCATCACCACCACCACCATCATTACCATCATCATCATCATCATCTTGACTGATCATTGTGAGTTTCTCCTTCAGATATTTCCACCACCATCATCACCACCACCACTACCATCATCACCATCATGATCATCATGATGATCATCATCATCATCTTGACTGATCATTGTGAGTTTGCCCTTTAGATATCACCACCACCATCATCATTTTCATCATCATCATCATCATCACCACCATCCTCCTCCTCCTCCTCCTCATCATTATCCTCTTGACTGATCATTGTGCGTTTGCCCTTTAGATAGATATCACCACCACCATAATCATCATGATGATGATCATCAAACCTCCTGACCATAATTATCATCGTCGCAGATGACCACCATGGCGTCTTCACCGCCGGTGACGACAGGGGGGACGGTCCCGCACAACGTGACAACACCGTGGACCCTGGCGGTGGTGGAGCCCGAGTTCAACGCCAGCGGCAGCAACAGCAGCGGCGGCGACAACGGGAGTGGCCCCGTGTTCCAGAACCCTTTCAACAAGCCCTCGGTCAGGATCACCTTCATCCTGCTGTACAGCATCGTCTTCGCCATGTGCTTCCTGGGTCAGTGGTGTGTTTTGGTTTTGGTTTCGTTTTGGTTTGGTTTGGTGTTGGTTTGGTTCGGTTTGGCTTGGTTTGGTGTTGGTTTGGTTTGTTCTTTTTTTCTTTTTTTTTAAATTCATTTATCTGTTTATTTGTCTATTTATTTATTTATTTATTTATTTAGCAATCAGTTAATTAATTGATTATTTATTTATTTATTTATTTATTCGTTTATTCATATATTTATTTGTTTATTTATTCATTCATTCATTTCTTCATATGTCTGTTTATTTATTTATTCATTTATTTATTTATGTATTCATATATCTACTTATTTGTTTATTTATTTATTCTTCTATTTATGTTATTTATTCATTTATTTGTTTATCCGCTTATTTGCCACTTACTCGTGGCACTGGGTCAGTGGTGTGGTGTTTTTTTTTGTTTTGTTTTTTTTTTTGTTTGTATGTTTATATATATATAAATATAAATATATAAATATATATATATATATATATATATATATATATATATATATATATATATATATATAATTTATATATTAACCATAGAAAAAAAGGAAGACAACAAAACAGTTTGTTTGATGCCCGACCGGTTTCGACCACTGGTCTTTCTTTGTCAAGGGCGTTTACTGGTATGATAAATTTATTTATTTATTTATTTATTCATTTATTTATTTATTTCTTCATTTGTTTGTTTATTTATTCATTTATTCCTATATCTATTTGTTTGTTTATTTATTTATTCATCTATTGACTTATTCATTTTTTTGTTTACTTATTCATTTATTTGTTTATACGTTTATTTGCCATTTACCCACGGGAACGAGAGTGTTGTCCTCTGGGAAAGTTCAGTCGAAGAAAATTTAATCCACTCTGATAGGTACACAAATAATCATAATAAGCATGCACTTAAGGCCTGACTGAGCGCGTTGTGTTGTACTGTCGGTCAGGCATTGCCTAGCAGATGTGGTGTGCCGCATATGGAGTTGTCCGAACGCAGTGACGCCTCCTTAAGAAACTGAAAGTGAAAATCATTTATTTATTTATTTATTTATTTATTTATCAGTGATCTATCTCTAACCCTACCTAGCCTACATTTATTGCTATTCATTGATTTGCGTCTTTTTTTTTTTCTTCTAACGAGAGGATTCAGTAATTAGATAAACGGAAAAATCGGTTATCCTGATCATAATCCCGATTACTGTTGTGTGTGTGTGTGTGTGTGTGTGTGTGTGTGTGTGAGTGTGTGTCTGTGTGTGTGAGTTCGTGCTCGCGCGTGTGAGTATGTATGCATGCCTCTCTCTCTCTCTCTGTCTGTCTCTCCCTCTCTCTCTCTTTCTCACCCTCTCTCTGTCTGTCTGTCCGTATCTCTCCCTTTCAACCCCCTCCTCTCTCTCTCTCCCTCTCTGTGTCTATCTCTCTCTCTCTCCCCCCCCTCCTCTCTCTCTCTCCCTCTCTTTCTGTGTCTATCTATCTATCTCTCTCTCTCTCTCTCCACCCCTCTCTCTCTGTGTGTGTCTGTGTGTGTGCATCGTGTTCCTAGTTTCTTTCGTTCTTTCGTTGTTGTTGTTGTTTTCCATTTGTTCTTTCTTCCTCCTCTTCTCCGTTTTGTCACTCTTTGTTTGCAGCTCCTATTCTTCCTCTATCCTCCTTTTTGTTCTTCTTCTCTCTCCTTTTCTCCTTTACGTTCTTTCCTTCCTTCCTCCTCCCTATTCTTTTATTATTATTTTTTTTTTATCTTTCTTTACTTTCTTTTTTCTTGTTCTTTTCATTCTTCTTCCTTCTTCTTTTCATTCTTCTTCCTTCTTCTTTTCATTCTTCTTCCTTCTTCTCTTCATCCTTCTTCCTTCTTCTTTTCATTCTTCTTCCTTCTTCTCTTCATCCTTCTTCCTTCTCTTCTTCTTTTCATTCTTCTTCCTTCTTCTTTTCATTCTTCTTCCTTCTTCTTTTCATTCTTCTTCCTTCTTCTCTTCATCCTTCTTCCTTCTCTTCTTCTTTTCATTCTTCTTCCTTCTCCTTTTCATTCTTCTTCCTTCTTCTCTTCATCCTTCTTCCTTCTCTTCTTCTTTTCATTCTTCTTCCTTCTTCTTTTCATTCTTCTTCCTTCTTTTTAGTTCTCTTTTTTCTCTTTAAAAAAAACAATTCTTCGTGGTTTTTGTGTTTCCTTTTCTTCTTTCTGTTTTCGTCCATTTTCAGTACCCCCTCAGTCCCTGTGGATGTTCGTCCAAGCTCTTCCCGCAAAAATGGCTTCTTCTGCTTTCAACGTTCCCAATCGTTAACAAAGTTTTGTTGCTTTTTTTGGGTTTTTTTTTGTTGGTTTGTTCAGTCAGAAATGTCCCTATTATCCGTTCGAGAATGGCACAATTCTCTAAGGACACTTCTTCGAAGCAGAAGACTATGAATTCCAGAAATGAATGTTTGTACTGACGTAAGTGGGCAGATGGAGAACTCACACGTGGGTTGAGGAGGAAAAGTAATTCTGACAAATGGTGTCGCTCTCAGAAAAGTCGGACTCTTTTGGGATGCGGTTCCCAAAAGAAAAATGTTATGTTTGTTTGTTTCTTTCTTTCTTTTCTTTTTTTTTTCTTTGCTGTTGTTCTTGTGACCAACAGCGATCTGCTCCCCTCTGAGGGCCTGAGTGTAGACTTGAAAGGACAGGAAAGGCGCTGGTTTCCCTCAATGATGAGGAGTCAGTGCACTTGATTCACGTACCGCAAACAAGACCAGCTGTGCGTTGATAAGGATTTTTGTCCACCTCGTGTCAAACAGTCACAGATAGTCAGTGTTTTTGTTGTTGTTGTTGTTGTTGTTTTCAATTCCATGGTTTTCACGAGAGAGCTCACATTGCCCTGGTGAAATTTGAAATTCAAATCCACTTTGCTTTAATTAAAAAGAAAGTTAATATATAAGATACAATAAAATGAATAAAAACTCAAAGATCCTTCGGTGATCGAACACTAACTTTACACATTTTGTTGTTTCGCACATTCAAACGTGTTGCATCGATAAACAGCCGGTGCTGAGATCGTACCCGTGCATACCCGTTGTGACGTACCCTGAATCAAGCAGTTTAAATTACTCACTTATTTGCTGCCCATTTTGAGCCGTGGTATGTAGGGCAGTAACGAAGACCCGCCGCTCTTCTCCGGTTTTTTTTTCTTTTTTTTCTTTTGTTTGTTTTGCTTTGTTTGGTTTGGTTTTGTTATTTTATTTTATTATTTTATTTTATTTTATTTTATTTCATTTTATTTTTCCTCAAGGCCTGACTAAGCGCGTTGGGTTACGCTGCTGGTCAGCCATCTGCTTGGCAGATGTAGTGTAGCGTTTACGGATTTGTCCGAACGCAGTGACGCCTCCTTGAGCTACTGATACTGATACTGGTACTGATGGGCCAGTCTCCTAATGGTGTGCTTCAGGGTCTCCAGTTTTCCTTCCACTGCGGTAACAACGAGGGCATTTATATGTCTAATTTACTGGATCCGTTTTTATTGTTTCTCCCTTGTTCTTGCTTTGGTCTTGTTCTTATTATGTCCTGTTTTCTTCCCATTCACTTTGTTTTGTTTGCTTGTTTGATTTCTTTCATTTTCTTCTATTTTTTTGTGCATGCATGAATTTATTCATTTCATTCCAGCATGATGGTGACGATAGCTGTTGTATAAGTGATATTGGTGATGGTTGTTGTCATTTAAGTATTAATTACAACTGTCGTTGGTGGAATTGATGAGAACAACAATGTGGCTTTAGTCATCCGGTTGTCGATACTGATGACACATTTCTCTTCCCCTTCCCCTTCCCCCCCCCCTCTCTCTCTCTTCCTCTCCCTCATCCTTCTGTCAATCTGTGTGTGTGTGTGTGTGTGTGTGTGTGTGTGTGTGTGTGTGTGTGTGTGTGTGCGTACGCGTGTGTCTGTTCTTTATCATATTCATTCTGCAGGACTTTTTTTTTCTCTCTTTTTAATTTTCTCTTTCTCCCCTTTTCATCAAATATATATGTGTTATTGTAACTGATGTAGATCAGCGAGGACAGGTTGAAAGAATGGGCCATGTCCAAAATCTTAATCCTTAATAAATGTTTTGAGTTATGAGTTCTGAAAAAAAAATGTTTTGAGTTGTGCGTCAGGTGTTCTTTGGCCTTCCTCAATCCTTTCTCCCTTCAGGATCAGGATAACTGAAACATTGCAGGAGCTAGTCTGGCGACCGTCACATCGGACGTGGGAGAGGCAAGTTTAAAAAAAAAGGAAAGAAAAAAAAAGAAAATCTGTTACTGTCAGTGAACGAAAACAGCAGCTGGTAGCAATTTTTTTAGATGGCCTCTTAAATGCAGCGGTTGTCCATGCACTCACAAATCCTTCCAGCCGATTTCATTTTGTTGTTGTTGTTGTTGTTGTTGTTATCTTTTTATATATAAAGAATGGGTTCTTGAATTTGTCTGCTTTGCAGAATGGAATCGCCTTGCTGTTTTTGACTGTTCGTCTTCTTACAATGTTGTCTGTGTCGTATTCTTCAAAGGTAGTTGGTATGGATCTTCTGCTGGTCTTGCTGGCAGGTGTTAGGCGTTTTGCCGGTGGTAAAGCTGGAGTTTGACTGTTGGTAATCGGGTGGATAATCGGTATCTGGATGTGATTCATCGAGAGATCAGAACTAGCTCTTGCCTTCATTTTAATCACTTTTCTTATTCCACGGAAGTGTCTGAAAATAGTTGTGACAATCAGTACTGCTTCTGTTTGCTTTAACTGCTGCTACCACAAGCAAGCACGAAACTAAGTATCATTGATCAATATAAATTTATGTTAAAAATGCAATAAAAACCGACAAAAAGTCAACATGTGAGACAAAATGTTTAAGACAAAAATTGATGTAACAGGTTGTTTGAGGTGTGAATCAGTTCAGGGTACAGAGATCTGGAAATAACTGAACAGCGTGATTTGAAAATAGGTGATGGAGAAGGTAGTATAGCGTCTCACCGCTATAACTCCTGAAAATTCGAATCCGGATGGGCCTAGGCAGCAGCCTAAAAGTAATAAATAATCATACGAGTTAGAGAGATATAGAGCAGGTGGGTGGTGGAGAGGCTGAGAGAGAGAGAGAGAGAGAGAGAGAGAGAGAGAGAGAGAGAGAGAGAGAGAGAGAGAGAGAGATAACTCAGAATTCAAAACTTTTTTTTAATTCAAGGATTAAGATTTTGTGCATGGCCCATTCTTGCAACCTGTCCTTGCTAATCTAGATCAGTTACAATAGCACACATATATTTAATGAAAAGGGGAGAAAGAGAGAATTAAAAAGAGAAGGAAAAAAAAGTCCTGCAGAAAGAACATGATAAAGAACAGACGCACGCGCGCGCACACACACACACACACACACACACACACACACACAGATTGACAAAAGGATGAGGGAGAGAGAGGGAGAGAGAGGGAGAGAGAGAGAGAGAGGGGGGGGGGCAGACAGACAGACAGACAGACAAACGGAGAGAGAGTACACCACTCCAAGTGGAAGCGCTGACTCCACGACTAACCCTTACTTTCAGGCACGCCATGTCGCGAACGGCGATCGAAGATAATTACCGATCAGCTTTCACTACTAAGGAGATAACCACTATTAGCTTTCACGCTCACTGGTTAATCAGCTTTTTTCTCTCAAGGTCAATTCTTCCCCCAAACGCTTGGTTTCAAGGCAAGGGGTGAGTGAGGTCAGACCTGGTGTGTGGAGGCAGTGGGGAGGATGGTCTGGATCAACTGTGTGGGTACTGGGCGTCTTCCACCGATCTTTGGCTCACGTGTGTGTTGTTGTTGTTGCTGCTGGATTCGGAGAGGAAATCGTACTGTCAAGTTTTCAATAAAACTCATTTTAGGACCCTTTACAAACCAAACTATTGACAGTAGATACAATAGCAGCAGCAGCAGAAATCCATAGCAGTAGTAGTCGCAGCGGTAATGTTGGTAATATACCTAACAGCAGCAACTACAGTAACAGTAGTAAAATATTTGTCTTCTTTTAATTGTTGAAAGTTATTTTTTCACCTTTTTACTAACGGTCTGATAGTTTTTGACTCACTTGTGTAAACAAAGTGAGTCTATGTTTTAACCCGGTGTTCGGTTGTCTGTGTGTGTGTGTGTGTGTGTGTGTCTGTGTGTGTCTGTGTGTCCGTGGTAAACTTTAACATTGACATTTTCTCTGCAAATACTTTGTCAGTTGACACCAAATTAGGCATAAAAATAGGAAAAATTCAGTTCTTTCCAGTCATCTTGTTTAAAACAATATTGCACCTCTGGGATGGGCACAAAAAAAAAAAAAAAAAATGAAGCCTAATTATATGCAAACTGCATTTACTGTTATATTTATATTTTTGTATTCTCTAAACTTGGCATTTTGATCTGATATTTGACCCAACAATAAGAGCAGTCATTATTACCATTTTTTGTTCAAATAGGAACTTCTTTTGCTAAGCATGGAAGTTTTATTTATTTTGCAAACGTTTTGGTGCAGATAGTAAAAAGGGGAAATTACTCTGTAATTAATGCTAGGGGAGTTAATTTGCTTTAAACTGATCTTTCTCATCTTAAACATTACATTTTGAAATTATACTCAATACATAAAAAGCTTGGATTTTTTGAATTTTTTTTTTAAGTGTATCACAAGTGAGTCTTGAAGGCCTTGCCTCTCTTGTAATAATATGTTCTTAAACAGAATCAAAATTTCAAACGAAACATTTGCATTTGTTCCTGTAAACATAACACAAGTTAACTTCATCATTACAACAACAACAAAAAAATCAAATCAACAAACAAAAATATAAAGAACAAATATTCCGAGTTTGATCCGTTTCAGTCGTTGTCGAGTTCCCGGTGGAGCAAAACGGAAGTCCGACACACTGACATTGAAGGTGTGGTTAACGGCGGTGAGGGCCTTTTTATCGTTTCCACCTTGGAAATTCTTGTTTTCTGTTCTCTTTCTTTGGCATTTCTCTCTTCCAACTGACATTTTACGCTGTTATCTCCCACCCCTTCCTCTCAGTCCCGGCCTCATATGGAATGAATAAATAAAATTTCTCACGTGTTCCTGTTTTTGCTAAGACATTCGGGGAAAAAAAAAGGATCTCGGCGCGAATCATACATAATTAGATGGTCACTAAATACTCAGCACGTTAACGTTCTTCATGTCCAGGGCTGGCCAAAATCGGTTGGGGAAATCGTGATACTTATGACCATATGGTTCTACATATCTGTAGCTGGTGTAATAGCCTGAAACTACCCCGGGCTGGATTTAACCCCGGGGATATTCTGAAGTAGCCTCCAAACACGCCCAGAGTCAATTGTAGCTTGTCAAGATGGAACCCCTCCCCCTCCCCGCAGTTGGAAATTACCCCTTTTTACATGTTTAATCAAGCTATGAAGAAGGGGTCATTATGGGCTAGGTTTAACTGACTCTCCCCCCTACTCCCATCCACCCTCTCTTTTGAAACTTAAGCCAAGGTAGTGGGGTTCTACCTCAGTAGCCTGCATTGAACCTTTCACCAGTACAAAGTGAAGTAAGTAAGCGTCGGGGGAGGGGGGGGGGGATATATCTGGGCTACCCTATGCTTATATTTCTCAACATGCTCTTCTATGGGAAGTAGAGGAAGGGGGTTGCTGTGGGCGACCTCGTACACCTTCACCCACTTCTTTATTACAACGTGATAGAAGTAACAAGGAAGGGTCGTTTGAGGCAAGCTTTCACTGATTCGGCGAAAGTATGGGGAGTGGGGTACCTGTCAGCTGTACTGTACTGTCACCCCTTCCCTCCTTCCCTCCACCTTTCACCGTGGCGGAAACAAGGGAAGTGGTAGCTCTCGGCAAGCGTGTACAGAGCCGAAATCTCTCTACATTACAACATGGAGAAGATGAAGAGTAGAATTTCTCGGTTACCTGGTATCGGCCACCCCTTCCCTTTCCACTTTCTTCCTTCCACATGACAACATCCCGGAAGCAAAGTGAAGAGATAGCTTTCAGCGATATTGTAATGACCCCCCACCCCCTTTTCCCTTCTCATTTTAACATGGCGGAAACAAGAGAGGAGAGATTGTTCTCATCTGGACGGGCTCAATAGCCGAATGGTTAAAGCGTTGGCTTTCAATATGAGGGTCTCGTGTTCGAATCACGGTGACGGCGCCTGGTGGGTAAAGGGTGGAGATTTTTACGATCTCCCAGGTCAACATATGTGCAGACCTGACAGTGCCTGAACCCCCTTCGTGTGTATACGCAAGCAGAAGATCAAATACGCACGTTAAAGATCCTGTAATCCATGTCAGCGTTCGGAGGGTTATGGAAACAATAACATACCCAGCATGCACACCCCTGAAATCGGAGTATGGCTGCCAGCATGGCGGGTTAAAAGCGGTCATACACGTAAATGCCCACTCGCGTATATACGAGTGAACGTGGGAGTTGCAGCCCACGAACGCAGAAGAAGAAGTTCTCATCTGGCTTGCACTCACTTACCAACTACCATGTTGGGGAAAAAAAAAGGCGAGGGTGACCTTCTGGTCTGGCTTATATACTGACCTGCCGCCACTTTCTCTCTTTCCTACTACAATTCGTGCGGGTCCAGCGATGGGTCCAGGCTTCAGGTTTCTTTGCTTAATTACGTTCAGAGTGTGCAACTCAATACTACTTGGGCTAAAGCTACCTCGGGTGTCATTTCAAGCTAGCTGTAATAATCCCCATGGCCACATGGAGTCGGCTAAAAAGCCAACTAAGGTATCAGTTCTAATTGAAATTTACTCCAGGGGGTCATCCTAGGATTGTCGACCCTGGTATAAATCTGGGCTGGCCACGCAGTCCCAAACCAAAATGGACCTCCATAGCAACATCGTCATCGTTATCGTCATTCTCCTCCTTCATCATCATCAATATAAACAAAACAGTCTCAAAGTCTGTGGCCTTTCATGCCCTGCTCTCATGGTGACCTCAGTTTCGATACCCATCCATTTCTGTGTTTGGGGCGAATCCTGTCAATGTCTTCAGTGTCGACAGATTCGTGGCGGGCTGTTGTTTGAGGGACGTGGTGGCGGTCTCCACTCTGAGAGGGACGCTCACTCAGTCTGGCTCCGCGACTAAGCTATTATTGTCGTTAGTAGGGGGCTTAGTAGGTGGTGTCGTAAGTACGTTGAATCAGAACAGGTACCACTGAACACCACCGAAGTGACTCAGCAGCAGTGCAGGGTCTCCTCTGGTGTGTGGCCTCCTGCCGACCTAACATCGATGCCGACAATGGAACTGTGACAGATGAACCCGGGTGTGGTCGTGTATGGGGGAATCTAAATGAGCGGCTTGGGAGTGATGCCACTGAAACGGTGCAGATGATGGGGCAGCAACAAAAAAAAATGACCTCGGGGTTAAAACCAACTGGGTTATGGTTAGGCTGCAACACCGACCGAAATCTGACAACAGAGGAACTTGGGTACTATTATCATGTTCATACGTATACAGGCCTGGTCAATATCCGTCTGCCGAGGGAGCTGCCTGACAGTTTGGAGGAGAACGCCCCTGAACCCGACGGAGATCCTGATCAGCCCGGTGAGTACGTCAGCACGCAGCCCATGCCCGGTGATCAGCCAGCCCCATCAGGCTGGGGCTCGGGAGGACCAGACCTGACCGACTGTCCGCATTACCTTGAAAGCCTGGCTGACGCGCATCAGCTGATCATCAAACAGAAAATGGAACCATTGGAGGTACTGACGTGCTGTGAGTGCAGCAACAGATACAACGTGCTGGACCCAATGGGGCAGACCCTGTTCTCAGCCCACGAGGACTCGTGCTGCTGCGTGAGGCTGTGTCTCAAAAAGCTGAGGCCCTTCACCATGCAGCTGTCGACGACGATGCCCGGTGAAGACTCCAAGGGGGACGTCGTCATGCTGGTGAAGCGGCCTTTCAGGTTCGGCTTCTACCCCCTCTGTTGGTGCTGCATGCAGAAGGTGGAGGTGCAGGCCCCCCCTTGGAGAGCCCATCGGCTCCGTCCGGCAGGAGTGCCACCCCTGCTGCCTGCCCAGGTTCTCCGTCCACACCGCTGACCGGGACAACGTGCTGCACATCGCCGGGCCGTGCTGCCAGTGCCGCATGTGCTGTGACGTGGACTTTCCCATCACCACTGGAGACGGGGACAGGGAGCTGGGCAAGATCTCCAAGCAGTGGTCGGGCCTGGCAAAGGAGGCCTTCACGGACGCCGACAACTTTGGGGTCAACTTCCCTCGGGACGTGGACGTCAGGACCAAAGCCGGTCTCCTCGGAGCCGTCTTCCTGATTGACTTCATGTACTTTGAGTCCTGAACGTACGCTGTGTACGATAGTCAGTCGTGTCCGATTATCAGCACCACAACAGCAGAGAAGGCAACCATCTCGGCCAGAATTTGATTATAGTGGAGAACGTCTTGCCCCAAGTTACATCTGCACTCTCTCGGCCGAGAGGGTTTTAGGACAGTCGGTGGTGGGATGGTTCCCAAAGACCAACTTGCCCCCAAGGCTGCAACACTAAGAGCCAGTGCAATTTTGCCTCATAGAAGTATAATGCTAAAAAAAAAAAAATTAAAAAGGGGGGTGGGGGGTGGGGGAGGGGGGCATCTCGACCGACTGCCATGGACCACAGAGAAGCGCGTCTCTCTGGCCTGGATGTTTGTATTCATGTACAAACACACGCGCTGTGTGTGTCTCGGTTTGGTGGGTTAATTATTGATTTATCTCCAGTCTCTTCACCCACGCTGGTGACTTGAAACCCTGCATGAATCGAAATGATATGAATGAACTAGTCTACGCTCGTCTTAAAATAAAAGCCAAAACAAATAAAATAACAGCCAGTGTTCTATTTCATACCCAGTGCTTTTAATTTTGTTACGAATTCTTTTTCGCTATATTCTTGGTTCCATATATATCGTTATCTCTTTAGTTGCCGATTTACGGAAAAAACCCCCACTGAGTCTGTTTTGAGAAAAGTTGAATAATCAGTCACTTATCGGTAAACAATATATGCAAAGATTTTTTGGACACAAAATGATAAGCGGAATATCATTATTTCTAAAAAAATAAAATAAAACTAACGACATCAAATGCTTGTACAATGGGGCTTTCACATTGGTTTGTTAGGTGATTAGGCAAGCTAAAGCAATAGACAAGAAAAAGAAAAAAGTCACATGTTTGCTCCAGTGTGTGTGTGTGTGTGTGTGTGTGTGTGTGTAGTGTTGTTTATGTGAAAGTTCAATGAAATAAAAAAAAAAGGTGCACTCTGCCTGAGGTCTTTGAAATCATGTCAAGCTTTCGCAAGACCCCTACTTTTGTGAAATGTTGGTTGACCTGTAACGCAGTTTTCCATGTTGTTTTTCTTTCAGACAGAAATTGCGTCTCGGTTTAGAATTGAATCCGCTTAGATTGGCATTCGGGCAAATAAAAATTATTATGAAGACTAGAGCTGACCAGGTTGGTCCTGTGTAGATGTGATTGTATCTACCACAGCGAGCAGTGGATTGTATATTCCACTGTAGGAAAGGGGAATAGATTCCGTAAGAGTGGAAGCGTGGGTCGGTCTTTTCAACGATGTGCAAATGATGCAGAAATAAACTTCACTTGGAGGATAAGATTACATATGTGTGAAAATACAAATAGGATAAATTGATTAGACAGAAGCATAGCGTTTTAAAGTCTTATAGGCTATGCTTTTAAAAACATGAACCAAATTTATTTAAGAGAATGGTGCGAAATTCCCTTTCTCTCTCCATTACGGAAGAATAACAGTAACTAGCTTGTCTTAATTTTGCAGTTGCACAATCCTGAGAGGAATGGGGTCACAAGAATTATTTTCAAAGCCTCCAACAATACCATCTCTCAAAATATGTTAAAATTCCAGAATAATACTGAAAGCGTGTCCTCGTAATTGGACAGGACAGCATTTTATGAATATTGAATCAGATTGATCTTGATTGATTAATTATAAGACGGTGGACAGAACTGAATAAAATGGAAGTGAGGTCTTGATTATACCTGGTTAACTCACTCAGTACGGCCAGTCCTCTCTTCTCCTCTACACAGACCCCTAGGATGTCCAGTGGGTGTCTGAATGACCCAACCTTTAGCTTCCGTCATCAGAACTGTGGTATTCTTTGTCAACATTCACCTCTTCAGTATAAGAGCGTTCCGCTTGCAATATTTTGATGATGGCAATTGAGATGAAACGCTGTTAACGTCGTCTCTTTCGCCGTTCGTATGGAGAGAGATAAAATAGACTGGTTTTTATCAACACGTAAACAATCTGCCAGTTCTCTTACTTTTCCATGCCGATTCCATGCAGAATGGGTTTCCGGCAGAACTTCGTGAATGTGCTGGTGCCTCATCAGCCCGCTGTCCTTACAGTCTTGCCTAAGGGAGCTTGCAGGTGGCTTAGATTAACTCACTCAGTACGGCCAGTCCTCTCCTCTCCTCTACACAGACCCCTCGGATGTCCAGTGGGTGTCTCAATGACCCAACCTTGAGCTTCCGTCGTCAGAATTGTGGTATTCTTTGTCAACATTCACCTCTTCAGTATAAAAGCCTTCCGCTTGCAATATTTTGATGATGGTAATTGGGGTGAAACGCCGTTCGTATGGAGAGAGTTAATGAGGCCACATCGAGAAGATGCGTGATTTGATTGTGTCCCTTGCCGTGATAGAGCAGCTTGCTTTGAAGTGAGAGAAAGGTGATCCTTTTCCCGTTAGCTGTAATGATCAATCCAGATGGTGCAGGTGCTGACGATACGCTTTGTCCCTTCTCTCTCTCTCTCTCTCTCTCTCTCTCTCTCTCTGTCTGTCTGTCTTTCTCTCTATTTCTCCCTCTCTGTCTGTCTGTCTGTCTGTCTGTCTCTTTGTCTCTCTCTCGTGTTGAAACAAATAACTCGATGTGCTAGTGAGGCTGTGAGAGCTTACCAAACTCTTCGCTGTCCACAGGAATGACAGAGATGAGCGAAGTGGATTTCTGCTTAAGTTAGCCAGAGACAAGTCTCTCGTTGCGAGGGTTCTTGTGTGCAAAGTGCGCAAAGTGCAAGCAGGACTCTGGACACTGACCTCGGGACATCGTCTCATCCGAGCAGCATGCAGGCCATCACTGAAGGTCAGGATACGATGAAGGGGACGAGGTGAACTCCTGAATTGATATGATGATGATATGGATACTTATATAGCGTCTATCCTTTGTCAAAAACCAAGCTCCGAGCGCTTTGCAAACATGGAGTCATTTGCACAACAGGCTGCCTGCATGGATAGAACCGAATGACAGCTGCCATTGGGCACTTATCATTCGTTTCCTGTGTCATTCAGTTTCAGTTTCAGTAGCTCAAGGAGGCGTCACTGCGTTCGGACAAATCCACATACGCTACACCACATCTGCCAAACAGATGCCTGACCAGCAGCGTAACCCAACGCGCTTAGTCAGGCCTTGAGAAAAAAAAAATATATAGAGATAAGCCTGCATAAATAAATAAATAAATAAATAATAATTATGATATAAAAAAGGTAGTAGTAATGAAAATAATAAAATAATAATAATGATAATAATAAATAAATAATTAAATAAATAAGACAACAATGATGATAAATAAGCAAATAAATGTAAGACATGAAGACACACATTCACACATACACCCACACATGCATAACAGATATGCACCAAACACGCAGTTTCACAGATATGAAAGCACAGTCAAATACATATAGACGTACATGAGCTCCAACACACACACACACACACACACACACACACACACACACACACACACACACACACATACACACACACACACACACACACACATTACCCTGCACCTCCTCTACCCCCCTCCTCCACACACTCATTTCTAGTCTATGTATCGCAGCTTCCACGGCACACACACACACACACACACACACACACACACACACACACACACACACACACACACACACACACACACACAATAAGGTATCAGTCACGCACTAATGCACGTACACACAGACATGTAACATTTTATGTGTAGGACAGTTTGGGTTATTTACCTTGCCATGAAGGCACCCATACTCCGTTTTCGGGTGTGTGTGCATGCTGAGTATGTTCTCCTTTCCACATCCCACCCGAACGCTGACATGGATTACATGATCTTTAACGTGCGTATTTGATCCTCTGCGTGCGTATACACACGAGAAAATCTCCACATTTTTCCCCACCAGGTACCGTCACCGTGACCCTCAGATTGAAAAGCCAATGCTTTGACCACTCGGCTATTGCACCCGTTTATTGCTGAACCTATATTATGATATGAGACCAGAGCGGCATCAATCTAAGCTGCAATTACTACTTTTTTTTTTATGTACTTTCTGGTTTGTGTAACAAATGTTACTGAAGTAATGCTGTCCAAACAGAAGAAGGCGAAAGAGAAATAATAGTGATGACTGACAACTTGACCTGCCTCATTCAGTGAGGTAGTTTCAGTTTCAGTTTCAGTAGCTCAAGGAGGCGTCACTGCGTTCGGACAAATCCATATACGCTACACCACTTCTGCCAAGCAGATGCCTGACCAGCAGCGTAACCCAACGTGCTTAGTCAGGCCTTGAGAAAAAAAATATAGATAAGCTTACATAAATAAATAGATAAATAAATAAATAATAATTATGACATAAAAAAGGTAGTAGTAATGAAAATAATAATATAATAATAATAAATAATAATAATAATAATAATAATAATAATAATAATAAATAAATAAATAAATAAATAAATAAATAAGACAACAATGATGATAAATAAGCAAATGAATGTAAAACATGAAGACACACATTCACACATACACCCACACATGCATAACAGATATGCACCAAACACGCAGTTTCACAGATATGAAAGCACAGTCAAATACATATAAACGTTTTCTAGTCTATGTATCGCAGCTTCCACGGCACACACATACACACACATACACACACACACACACACACACACACACACACACACACACACACACACACACACACACACAAACACGCACGCACACACACACACACGCACACACACACACACACACACACACACACACACACACACAGATGAACGCTTACTTGTACAAGCACACACACACACACGCCCGTATCTCTCAACCCCAACCCCACACACATATATACATATGATATATACGTTCCAATATCCTGTTGCTCCCACAGCGTAGGCATGCATACACTCACATACCTCATCCTCTAAGAAAGTGAGGTAACAGCACAATACTGTCAAGCATGCTCCTCTGCAGCAGTCAGAAACGTCATTTTATGAACAGACATTGAATCAGATTGATCTTGATTGATTCATTATAAGACGGTGGATAGAACTGAATAAAATGAAAGTGAGGTCTTGTTTATACCTGGTTAACTCACTCAGTACGGCCAGTCCTCTCTTCTCCTCTACACAGACCCTTCGGATGTCCAGTAGGTGTCTGAATGACCCAGCCTTTAGCTTCCGTCGTCAGAACTGTGGTATTCTTTGTCAACATTCACCTCTTCAGTATAAGAGCGTTCCGCTTGCAATATTTTGATGATGGTAATTGGGATGAAACGCTGTTAACGTCGTTTCTGTCGCCGTTCGTATGGAGAGAGTTAAAATAGACTGGTTTTTATCAACACTTAAACAATCTGCCAGTTCTCTTACTTTTCCAGCTTTGTGCAAGAGTGGGGTCAGAAGCATGCGCGTCGATGGCAAACGTTGGGGGAAATTAGACAAAATCAATACAAAATAAAACACACAACTTACTGGAAATCTGGACAGAGAAAGTACTAAAATATTTTCTTTTTCCTTTAAAAAACAAAACCCAACAAAATCTCCTTATCGATTCTGTAACTGCGTTCTGATATCTTCACTGCTGAAGACATTGTCCATGACACAGAGCTGAGGTCGTACACACACACACACACACACACACACACACACACACACACACACACACACACACACACACACACACACACACACACACACATGCCACGTCACATTCATTCATTTATTCGCTTACCTGGCCGTGTAAAATTCCGCAGACAGTGAGCATCACAAGGCATCTCGGCTGAAAGTTTAGCCGTTGTGAGGCGACCTGGAATAATTGGAATGTTTGGAAATGCCACCCCCCCCCCCCCACCCCCTGCGCCCCCCCTCCCCACCCCAGGTGTGCGCTCCTAGACTGTTCGGGCGTTGTTCTGGACATAATTAGCACAGGACACGTGAGGCACTCTGCGTGCTTGCTCTTTCCTTCTGGACACCCCACTTCCTGTTTTTTTTCTTTCTTTTTCCTCCCCCGCTGATTAGCCATTTGCCTGGAGCAACTTTCTTTTTTGATTAAAAAAAAAAAAAAAATTCAGATATTGATATGACCTCAGTTGCATACATGTCATGGAGCACAAACATTATTTTCTGGTTGTTTGCTGTTTCACATGCCTTCTTCACTGACAAAAAAACAAAAACGAAAACAAAACAAGAAAAAACAAAACAAAACAAACTAGCATTAATTACAGAGTAATTTCCCTTTTTTACTATCTGCACCAAAACGTTTGCAAAATAAATAAAACGTCCATACTTAGCAAAAGAAGTTCCTGATTGAACAAAAAATGATAATAATGACTGCTCTTGTTGTTGGGCCAGAATATCAGATCAAAGTGCCAAGTTTAGAGAATACAAAAAATATAATTATAACAGTAAATGCAGTTTGCATATAATTAGGCTTCATCTTTTTGGTGCCCATCCCAGAGGTGCAATATTGTTTTAAACAAGATGACTGGAAAGAACTGAATTTTTCCTATTTTTATGCCTAATTTGGTGTCAACTGACAAAGTATTTGCAGAGAAAATGTCAATGTTAAAGTTTACCACGGACACACGGACACACAGACACACACACACAGACACACACACACACACACACACACACACACACACACACACACACACACACACAGAGGTTTACACAAGTGAGTCAAAAAACCAACCCCAACCCCTCACCCACAATGCTCGACTTGGAGCGACATTACAGCGTTACGTGCTGTCTGTCTGTCTTTCTGTTTTAATTTTTTTCTATTTGTCTGTCTCTTCTCTATCTCCTCCCTCCGCCCCTTCGCCCTGTCTGCCTCTCTCTCCCTCTCTCTCCCCCTCTCTCTCTGTGTCTCTCTCTCTCCCTCTCTCTCTCTCCCTCTCTCTCTCTCCCTCTCTCTCTCTGTCTCTCCCTCTCTCTCCCTCTCTCTGTCTCCCTCTCTCTCTCTCTCCTTCTCTCTCTCCCTCTCCCTCTCTCTCTCGTTTCCTTTCGATGTATCCCAGTTCAATAAAACATCCATAAACTCTCTCCCTCCCTCCCTCCCCTCTCTCTCTCTCTCTCTCGCTCCCTGTCTCTGTCATGTCTCTCTGTCTGTCTCCCTCCCTACCTCTCTTCTCTCTCGTTGTCTCGCTGCTCTCAGTGTAAGCGCACGCGCGCGCGCGTGTGTGTGTGTGTGTGGTGGGGGGCGGGGAAGTCATCCGTCCACAAGTGAGGACAGGATTACAATTGTGAGAACAGGAGCATGGCACTTTCGCCAAAAGGAAAGCACAAAGCACTTGTCCAACATCAACGAAAAGTGCACAGCAGGTTATAAAATATCTGACAGCGCTACATTTATCACTGCATTTTTCTGTGCCATCCACATCCTCGACATTATCATGTGTTGTCTTGCATTACTTTTTGTCACAACGTGATTTTTTCTGTCAAATCCGGGCCGCTCTCCCAGTGTGAGAGCGCATCGCCAAAGTACAGTACCACCCCTTTCTTCTGTCCTTGATTTTTTTGTTTTGTTTTTTTCCTTTTTGTCTGCAAGTGTTCTTTGTATTAACAAAGTTGATTTTTCTGCAAAATTTTGCCAGGGATACCCCCTTTGTTGCCGTAAGTTCTTTTACGTGTCTTAAGTACAAGCAGTACACAAGACCTCTATTCAAACGACTAGCATCCAGACTATCACTCAAGGTCTGTTGGCAGGGGGGTCGGTGGGGGGGGGGGGGAGTAAATATC
>NC_134878.1:7765294-7782794 GCF_041734735.1 Babylonia areolata | reverse complement strand
ACACACATACACTCATATATACACACACACACTCACACACACTCACATACACACACACGCGCGTGCACACACACTCACACACACACACACACACACACAAACACACACTCACAGACATACACACACACACACACACACACACACACAAGCACACACACACACACACACACACACACACACACACACACACACCACAACACACACACACACACGTTCGCGCGCACCCCCACCCCCCAAGACACATTCCTACCCCTAAGTGAAGGAGTTTCCAATGGAACGGATGCTACCGCAGTGTTTGTTTTCGTTTCTTTTCTCGTTTACACTCATTACTTTGGACTACATCTGCAAGCAGTTCCTGGATTATATCTTTCCAATCGGAGCTGTTGCTGTGCGCTCGCCGTGTGTGTGTGTGTGTGTGTGTGTGTGTGTGTGTGTGTGTGTGTGTGTGTCTGTGTGTGTGTGAGTGAGTGAGTATGTGTGTGTGTGTGTGTGTGTGTGTTGTGTGTGCGTGCGTGCATGTGTATGTGTGTGTGTGTGTGTTTGTGTGTGCGTGGGTGCGTGTGTGTGTGAGTGTGTGTGTGTGTGTGTGTGTGAATTTTGAGAACAGCTTCCACCTCCGGCCAATTTGTCTTCACTTTAAACCGTTCATATCACCAATCTTTTTTTTTTCCTTTTTTTCCCCTCCTTCCTTCCTTTCTTTCTTTCTTTCTTACTCTCCACCCCTTCTTTCTTAGATCTTTTCTTTTTTTCTAACCATTCGTGTCGCCAACTCTTTTCCTCCTTTTCGTCTTTCTTTTTTTCTTTAGTTCTTCGGTAGCGATTCCATCTCACACCAAGGATTTCCATACGCTTGAGGAATTTTCAAACACAGCCAAATAGCGGACGGCAACAAGAGGAGGATTATCCCTGATCGTCACTTGAACGAAGGGTTTAGAAAAGAACAGAATACATGCTTGATGATGACGATGATGATGATCATGATGATGATATGGATACTTGTATAGCGCCTATCCTCGGTCGGAGACCAAGCTCTAAGCGCTTTACAAAGATTGAGTCATTTGCACAACAGTCTGCCTACCTGGGTAGAGCCGACTGACAGCTGCCGTTTGGGCGCTCGTCATTCGTTTCCTGTGTCATTCAATCAGGTTTCAATTACACATACATACACTCTCATACCGATTTGTAAATTTTACATGTATGACCATTTTTATTCATTTATCCAGCTATCTAGGCAGCCATACTCCATTTTCGGGGGTGTGCATGCCGGGTATGTTCTTGCTTTCATAACCCACTGAACGCTGACATGGATTACAGAATCTTTAACGTGCGTACTTGATCTTCCGCGAGCGTATACACACGAAGGGGGTTCAGGCACCAACAGATCTGCACACAGGCTGACCTGGGAGATCGGAAAAAAACCTCCTTCCTTTATCATCACCGGGGCACCGTTTCCGAGATTCGAACCCGGGACCTTCAGATTGAAAGTCCAACGCTTTGGCCACTCGCTGTTGCACCCGCCTTGTTAACAAGTCTACCGTTGTCACGAGGAAGAATAATGGTGTGTGTGTGTATGTGTGTGTGTGTGTGTTTGGATGGTGTTTCATAAGGCACTTAAACACTTGCGAGCTCACGTGCGCCGTCAATACCCACAGCCCCATACCCATAATGTCCTGGCCGACGAACGCGACAGTAAAAAAACGATCAGCGTGCCGCTGAGCTTGCTGTCCTCAACACAATTTTCGCCAGAAAAGCTCTCCACCGTGACTTCCTTCCTTGACCAGGAAGTGTGTTTGGCTGCGTGTTCACCCCGTCAGTGGTCCAAGTGGACGCTAATCGGTGCCACTTTGAGCGTCAATTATCGACAGAGGTTTTCTGGGATTCATTTGTTTCTGAAGGAAGGATAACTGCTGTAGATCACCATTTTTAACGTCGCTATCGATAGAAATGTTAAGTTCTCTGGCCACGTTTGTATTTTTGAGGTGGGGGAATGGTTGTAGATCGGTTTGTGGTGTCTTAATGTTTTTCAAGGAAGCACCGAAGGACACTTGATGAAGGTAGATAGCGCGCGGAATTGATGGTCAATATAGAATGCCGAATTATTTTCAGGTTTATGTCCTTTTTCATGTTAATAGCGACGAATCTCTCTCTCTCTCTCTCTCTCTCTCTCTCTCTCTCTCTCTCTCTCTCTCTCTCTCTCTCTCTGTCTCTGTGTGTGTGTGTGTGTGTGTGTGTGTGTGTGTGTGTGCGCGTGTGTGTGTGTGTGTGCGTGTATGTGTGTGTGTGTTCGTGCGTGCGTGTGTGTCTGTCTGTCTGTCTCTCTTAGAATTTACTTCAGTTGTAGTGTTTTCGTTTCATACTTTAGTTGGATGATATGATTGCTAATGATTATACTACAGTAGAGTTTATTTATTAGTTCACACCACATTTGGATGTATTCACAATGCCATAATGTGTGAATAAATCAACCCACTCACAATCTCAAGAGTTGGACAGCGTATGGACATTTTTTATATTAATAAATTATGATGAGGAAACTGCCGTGGAGGCCCATTTCACTATATTTATACACAGTTATATCAGACGAGATATAATGATAATGATGATAGTGATAATAATGATAATTATAATGATAATAGTAATAATAATGATGATAATGATATGATAATAAAGGTTATCGTAGATATGTAATGAAACAGAACATAAGCCAAGAAAGAAAAAAAACCCACAAAAAACAACAACAAGTGAACAAGCATACGAGAAAAAAAAAAAACAACAACAAAAAACCAAAACAAACAAACATACAAAAAAACCCGGAAAATTCAGTGCGCTAATATTAAGCTGGTAGTTTGATACGACTTTAACGCACGGCAGATGCAATTTTAGTTTTTGTTTCTTTCTTTTAGTCTCATTAAAAAAAAAAATCGACCTTGTAACTCAACGCTTTGAACAACGTTGATATTGCCACAGCGAAAACAAAATGTTGGCTAACCGAAGACGTTCGCGTGAAAACGGCAACGACATGTCGTGAATTGGGGCAGGAGCGAAACATTCATCAAGGGAGGCAAGAATCTTTCTTGTCCGCCTTCCTTGCAAGTTCACTCCCTTCCTTATTTCCAGTATCTTTCGGGGTTTTTTGTTTGTTTGTTTTTTGGGGTTTTTTTTGTTTTTTTTTTTTTTTTTTTGGTTGTTGTTTGTTTGTTTTGTTTTTTGGTTGTTTTTTGTTTTGCTTTTTTGTTGTTGTTGTTGTTTTGTTTTGTTTGTTTTTTTCCCCTCTGCCATATCCTGAATTTTCTCGTTTCCACGAACAGGCTTTCGCTTTTTCTGTTTACAAGCAGCCACACTCTGTGTTCGGGGCGTTCACCTTTCAATTTTGGCTGATTTCAAGCTCGATAGTATTTCGTTTTATTGGGTGCTCTGAGTGCAATTTCACTAAAACGCCGTTTCGTGCAAACGCTCTTTCTGCCCACAAGTGAAGGAGGCGAAATAGTCTGTTGTCACACACCAAGGAAGAGTTAAAACACTCGGGAAATTCGCAAATTCATTGGTTTATGACTTTGATGTGTTCAGAGGAGGGTTTTTTGTTTGTTTGTTTTTTTGTGTTTTTTTTTTCATTCGTTTCTTTGTAATTGCCCTCCCTCCGTCCCTCACCACCCCTCACTTTGTGTGTGTCTTTCCCATCGCTTCTTTTGTCTGTCTTTTGTTCGTCTATCTCTCTCTCTCTCTCTCTCTCTCTCTCTCTCTGTCTGTCTGTCTCCCTTTCATATCGCTGCCTCTCTCTTTCATACCCACTACCGTTCTACATTTCTTTCTCCGTCTCTCTCTCTCTCTGTCTCCCTTTCATATCGCTGCCTCTCTCTTTCATACCCACTACCGTTCTACATTTCTCTCTCCGTCTCTCTCTCTCTCTGTCTCCCTTTCATATCGCTGCCTCTCTCTTTCATACCCACTACCGTTCTAAATTTCTTTCTCCGTCTCTCTCTCTCTGTGTCTCCCTTTCATATCGCTGCCTCTCTCTTTCATACCCACTACCGTTCTACATTTCCCTTTCCGTCTCTCTCTCTCTCTCTCTCTCTCTCTCTCTCTCTCTCTGTCTCCCTTTCATATCGCTGCCTCTCTCTTTCATACCCACTACCGTTCTACATTTCCCTTTCCGTCTCTCTCTCTCTCTCTGTCTCCCTTTCATATCGCTGCCTCTCTCTTTCATACCCACTACCGTTCTACATTTCTCTCTCCGTCTCTCTCTCTCTGTCTGTCTCCCTTTCATATCGCTGCCTCTCTCTTTCATACCCACTACCGTTCTACATTTCCCTCTCCGTCTCTCTCTCTCTCTGTCTCCCTTTCATATCGCTGCCTCTCTCTTTCATACCCACTACCGTTCTATATTTCCCTCTCCGTCTCTCTCTCTCTCTCTCTCTCTCTCTCTCTCTCTCTCTCTCTCTCTCTCTCTCTGTCTCCCTTTCATATCGCTGCCTCTCTCTTTCATACCCACTACCGTTCTACATTTCCCTCTCCGTCTCTCTCTCTCTCTGTCTCCCTTTCATATCGCTGCCTCTCTCTTTCATACCCACTACCGTTCTACATTTCCCTCTCCGTCTCTCTCTCTCTCTCTCCACATGTTCTCTCGCCCGAGAGGGGGCCTAGGCCTACACTTGAATAAACCATATGGAATCCTGCAGTCTGTGTGTGTGTGTGTGTGTGTGTGTGTGTGTGTCTGTGTGTCTGTGTGTCTGTCTGTCTCTCCAGTCGCTGTCTGTCTCTGTCGGTCTGGTCTGTCTATCTCTTTTTGGAGCTGAGCTGTGATGTTGAATTGCTGCCCCTCGCCCACAATCCATCATCGTTTCGCAAAATTAAAATTTGCGCGAGCAGTTACGATGGAATCGCTGTGAAAATGGGCCTGGTTGATAATTTCAGCACCACTCTGCTCTCTTCACGCTCTAAAAAATTATTTAAAAAAAATAAAAATAAAATTAAAAAATCAAATCCTGTTTTGGGAGGGACACACTGCCCGGGTTCTGAATTGGGAATGATAATTACTTTAAGACGGCAGCCCTGTCAGCTCCCTCCCTTCCGTTTCTACTAAATGACATGTTGAGTGTGAATTTTGCTGAAACAGAGAACAAGGTTTTGATCTGTCTGTCTGTCTGTCTGTCTGTCTATGTATGCAATTGTTTGGAATCATGAAATAATGCTTGCAGTAGATAAATTAGACAATGACGAACATTGCTTCATTCGTGTAATGTCTGATTATTGGTGAGTATTTGTATTCGTATTTTGTATTTTTATTTCTTTTTATCACAACAGATTTCTCTGTGTGAAATTCGCGGCTGCTCTCCCCAGGGAGAGCGCGTCGCTATACTACAACGCCACCCATTTTTTTTAGGTTTTTTTTTTTCCTGCGTGCAGTTGCATTCGTTTTTCCTATCGCAGTGGATTTTTCTAGAGAATTTTGCCATGAACAACCCTTTTGTTGCCGTGGGTTCTTTTACGTGTGCTAAGTGCATGCTGCACACGGGACCTCGGTTTATCGTCTCATCCGAATGACTATTATATATATATATATATATATATATATATATATATATATATATATATATATATGTGTGTGTGTGTGTGTGTGTGTGTGTGTGTATTTTCATCGTTTAACTAAACGCTTTTTGCAATGACTATAAACGTTTGCTCCCGCCAGTGTGCAATTATGTATTGAGTATAATTTCAAAATGTAATGTTTAAGATGAGAAAGATCAGTTTAAAGCAAATTAACTCCCCTAGCATTAATTAGAGAGTAATTTCCCTTTTTTTTACTATCTGCACCAAAACATTTGCAAAATAAATAAAACTTCCATGCTTAGCAAAAGAAGTTCCAGTTTGAACCAAAAAATGATAATAATGATTGCTCTTGTTGTTGGGTCAGAATATCAGATCAAAGTGCCAAGTTTAGAGAATACAAAAAATATAAATATAACAGTAAATGCAGTTTGCATATAATTAGGCTTCATTTTTTTGTGCCCATCCCAGCGTTGCAATATTGTTTTAAACAAGATGACTGGAAAGAACTGAATGTTTCCTATTTTTATGCCTAATTTGGTGTCAACTAACAAAGTATGTGCAGAGAAAATGTCGATGCTAAAGTTTACCACGGACACACAGACACACACAGACAACCGAACACCGGGTTAAAACATAGACTCACTTTGTTTACACAAGTGAGTCAAAAATGAACAACCCCGCAAAGACGCACACCAATAGTGCAAAGACACAAACTAAATAATAGTGTGACTGTAACCCATGTTCTCGTGGAAGAAAAAACCCACACACCTGCTACTATTACCACATCCAGCCAACAGGGTAGTTGATAGATAATGATGTGGGTGGTAATCATATGACAGCTGATCTGATACTAACCTGCCGCGTGTTGAAGCGTCTTGACTTTTGTGTGCGTGTGTGTGTGTGTGTGTGTCCTAATGCGTACAGGTGATTATGGGTGTATGATCAATTATGGCTATTCTCTGCAGGCTACAGGTTGTTAGCCGTTCGGGGAGACAGTCCAATGACGCGGATTTCTTATCCCATTGTTTCATCTGTCGGCTGGACTGAAATCAGTGTGGATTGTTCAGTTTTGAACTTTATACCCACATCTTCCAATCTTCTGCTGCAATCATATAATGCAGCATAGCACCAATGTTCTACTTTTCCTCTTTCTCCTCTCTCTCTCCTCTCTCTCTCTCTCTCTCTCTCTCTCTCGTTCATCTGTGTGTGTGTGTGTGTGTCCCTCCCAGCATCAACGGTTAACCGCAGACACGAACCATATTGTGGTTATCAAACTGTGGTGTTGTTGACCTAAACACGTCACTTTAATGAACGGGAAGAAACGTCACTCCGAGCATCAACGGTTAACCGCAAACACAAACCCTATTGTGGTTATCACACTGTAAAGTTGTTGACCTAAACACGTAACTTAATGAATGGGAGAGACGTCACTCCCAGCATCAACGGTTAAGCGCAAACACAAACCATATTGTGGTTGGTTATCAAACTATGATGTTGTTGACCTAAACACGTCTCTTATTGAATGGAAGAAACACAATCTTAGGCACAATCTGCGGAGCGACGTGTGTGTTTTAAAACAAGTGACTGATTTTTCGCGCAGTCTTGCCAACCTACGTGAAAAGAAGAAAGAAAAAGAAAATAAAAGCCGAAGTGGAAGGAGGAGGAGAGAGAGGGGGTGGGGTAAGAGATAGAGAGAGAAAGGGAGAGAAGAGAGAGAGGGAGAGAGAGAGAGGGAAGGAGAGAGAGGGAGAGAGGGGGTAAGAGAGAGAGAGGTTGGGGTAAGAGAGAGAAAGGGAGAGAGGGGGAGAGAAAGGGAGAGAGAGGGACAGAGAGAAAGGGAGAGAGAGAGGAATGAATGAATGAATGAATGAATGAATCTTTATTTTCCAACGGTGAAGATATTAGCACTTTGGCCGACTTACACATCTGCCGTTGTTCTAAGAGACACACAAACATGTACGCATATAAATGTAGTTATACTTAATACTTAATACATGTATAATGTACGAGTATAACACAGCGTCAAACTGAGAGACACAACATCGCTCACATCTGTACGAAACGCAAGCGAGTAACACACAGACGCACACACACACACACACACACACACACACACACACACACACACACACACACACACACACACACACCAATGGAAAAACAACAACAAAACCCTAGCATGAATGCTACACATGAATGATTCAAGTGAAATTAACACAGAAAAGTAATGATAAAATTTTAAACACAGATGTAAGAGACATAAAAGACAGCGAATAAGGCGACGGGTAATAGGGATATGGACAGATAGACACATTATGTGAAAGAAAGGGAGGGAGGGAGAGAGATAGGGAGAGAGAGAGAGAGAAAGAGAGAGGGAGAGAGAGACACACACATAGACAGAGAAAGACACACACACACACACACACACATAGAGAGAGAGACAGAGAGAGCGAGAGACAGAGACATAGAGAGAGAGACAGAGAGAGAGCTAATTTCTTCAGTTTCTCAGACTTCACAGGAGGTGTGGGGAAGCAGAGACTGGGAGAATGAAAATGACTCCTTTTGACATCTGTTCCCTGTGGGGGTCCTTATTTGCACAGAATCAGCTGCCACAATGCAAAGGCACCATTGTGGCCATTCCCTGCGGGATGGCGGGATGGCTGATCGTGGGAGTCGGTGAGGGGAGGGTGGTGGTGGATGGAGGCTGGGTTTGGGAGGAAGGGGGGAGGGGTTCGCGCTGTTGCACTTTAAGAACAGGTGGTTATATACATACATATGTGATTAGTTAAGTCTGGAGAGCGGTGCTTTTTTTGCTTTTTCTCTCTCACACAGTGAGTGTGTGTGTGTGTGTGTGTGTGTGTGTTTTGCAGGTGGGCGCAGCGGCTTTCACATAATTATGTTCCTGTGTAAATCATGTTTTGACAGAACAGATGCGGTAGGGGGAAGGCGGAATTGGGGGTAGGGTGTAGGGGCTCAGAGTTTGATTCGTCAAACAAAAAAAGCTATTGTCCGAGGCAAATATGTTTCGTGTGGGACGGTGATTATTTATTTACTTGAAGATTAACTGCGAGTGAGGTTGGCGAACCCACTCACTTGGTAGTATGTTTTGGTATCAACACGGGTTTGTTACTCAGTCGTTCGAGAGACAGTTTCATTAGCAATATGTCGACTTCTGTTTTACTAGAAAAGGATAAAGGCGATGGTTTTAGAATATCTGATTTGTGATAACGTCTGCGAAGAATTAGCAGCACTTTCAGCATATGTTCACTCGTTGAATCCCAAACACATGTGTGGCGTGGTTTTTTTTTAGATCCAATGTCACACACACACACCTCTGTGTCTCGCTCTCTGTATATACATACATATTGATAGATAGATAGATAGATAGATATGTATGTGTTGTGTGTGTGTGTACATAGATATATAACACCTGTTCCTCTCTCCCTCTAGCTCCTCCTCCTCGCGATTCCAGCCAAGTTTACCCATTCCTCTGGTCACCTCCGACACGCCCCCTTTCTCAAGCTCCATTCTGCACTTTTCGATAGTCACCCTAGTTCGTGACTGTACTGCTGTAGGGTATTGCATGAAACAAGATGGTCATGCCTCAGCAAGCGTGAAAGTTTATTAGAAACATATGTTGCGTCAGATCTAGACCTCTCTCTCTCTCTCTCTCTCTCTCTCAGTCTTTCTTCCCTCCCCCCCTCTCTCTGTGTCTGTCTGTATCATTGACTCACTTGTGTAAACAAAGTGAGTCTGTGTTTTAACCCGGTGTTCGGTTGTCTGTGTGTGTGTGTGTCTGTGTGTCCGTGGTAAACTTTAACATCGACATTTTCTCTGCAAATACTTTGTCATTTGACACCAAATTAGACATAAAATTCAGTTCTTTCCAGTCATCTTGTTTAAAACAATATTGCACCTCTGGGCTGGGCACAAAAAAACATTAAAAAAATGATGCCTAATTATATGCAAACTGCATTTACTGTTATATTTATATTTTTTGTATTCTCTAAACTTGGCACTTTGATCTGATATTCTGACACAACAACAAGAGCAGTCATTATTATCATTTTTTGTTCAAACAGGAACTTCTTTTGCTAAGCATGGAAGTTTTATTTATTTTGCAAACGTTTTTGGTGCAGGTAGTAAAAAAAAAGGGAAATTACTCTGTAATTAATGCTAGGGGACTTAATTTGAATCTTGAAGGCCTTGCCTCTCTTGTTTTCTAAAATGTTTCCTATTCATGTGTACCCTCTTCAAATTGGGCCATGGCCTTTCTTTGAATAAAACGTCGTTATTATTATCTGTCTGTCTGTCTGTCTGTCTGTCCCTCTCTCTCTCCACCGCCTCCCCCTCTTCCCTATCTCTCTCTCTCTCTCTCTCTCTCTCTCTCTCTCTGTTGTTGAAACGATTTGGTTTTTACTTTGCTTGTTAAAGACCTTTCAAGCAGAGCAAAATAAGATGCGTTTACCATAATGCGCGAACATTTTGGACTTTTTTCACGTTTTGGACATTTCTCTATCTGTGTGTGTGTGTGTGTGTGTGTGTGTGTGTGTGTGTGTGTGTGTGTGTGTGTGAAGTTGTTTGTAGCTAAAAAAAAATAACACACAAAAAAGACAACAGCCTATTGTACAAGTTTGTGCCGAAATATAATGTATTGATAAAGCTGCAGTCCATTGTGATCAAAATAGCTTGGCTGCCGTAAAAAAATGTCTTGGAGTATCAATGCAAAGACAAAATAATCTCTTATATGTGCACAAAATGATCTCTTATATAATATATATATATATATATATATTTTTTTTTTTTTTTTTTTTAGACAAACAAATGTTGTGTCGACTGTACAGAACATGAATTGATCTAATTTTCTACTGCTTGTCACCAAGTGACTAAACAGATGTTTAATCATGCCGCTGGTTCTGTGTGCGCGCTCACTCCCCTCACCCCCTACCCCCTGCACACACACACACACTCATGCATGCACGCACGCACGAACAGACACACACACAGACACACACAGACACACACACACACACACACACACACACACACACACACACACACACATAAAGGTGCACACTGCAGGCACCTCGTCGTGGGCGTTTCTGTTGCTGATTGACATCACCAAACTCCTCCCACCGTCCCCATAATCCTAGTTATTGTGTGTGTGTGAGAGAGAGAGAGAGAGAGAGAGAGAGAGAGAGAGAGAGAGAGAGAGAGATTCTATTGAATAAAATAGCTTCTCGTGAAGAGGAGTATTAGCCCACTTTTTCTCGCAGTCCCATGATTTCTCTCACTTTACGAGAAAGCGTGGGGTTGTGAGAATGTGTGGTCGTCATGATAATGACAATGGCATCAGCAAGAACATCGACAGCGATCATAATGAAACCGACGTATGTTTATTGTATTTCGCATGCATTGCATCGACCTCGAAATCAACATCGGAATCAATAGCAAACAACTGAGGCAATGTGTGTATAACTCACACAGAAATATATATACCAAGACTAGACTGGAATCTTTCCACAAGGATTTTGGGAATAACGTAGAAATGATTCAGCTTTCCTCCTAAATGTGACAGAATTAAAAAAAAAGTGTCTACCTACGCGTAAAAAGCGTAAAGACGGGACCGATGTTTCGATGTGTGTTGTGATACAACTATTCCTGTGACAAATATTCAGAATGTTCCTTCATTTCACTTTTGTTCATAATCACGTTCACCTGTTTTACTTGCTTCCCTTGATTTCAGGATTTTGATAGCACGTTTGTAACTTTGGTCGGTGGTGGTGCGCAAAAAGAAGAAATAGCTCGGAAATAGCCAGAAATAGCTGATGTTTGACTGGTTCTTGGAAATGGATTTTCATTAAGGTATTAGGAAAAGGTCGAAGCAGACGTTAAATTGTGAAATGCAACTGTTAACTCTCTCCATACGAACGGCGAAAGAGACGACGTTAACAGCGTTTCACCCCAGTTACCATCATCAAAATATTGCAAGCGGAAGGCTCTTATACTAAAGAGGTGAATGTTGACAAAGAATACCACACTTCTGACGACGGAAGCTAAAGGTTGGGTCATTCAGACACCCACTGGACATCCGAGGGGTCTGTGTAGAGGAGAAGAGAGGACCGGCCGTACTGAGTGAGTTAAGAACGCTTCGAAGTGGGGCGGTACACGAAGAGAGAGAATTTTGCTACGGAAGAAGAGATTTGAAGCAAAAAGGAAGTATCGAATGTTCGTGAAAACAGCAGCAGGATGCTTGCAACAACAGGAGCTTGGTATCGATTGAGATCTCTTCCAAGAAATACATACAGCTGACTGGGGAACAATTTGTTCATGTAATGTACACGGTAGAGGGGGGATAGGTCTACCTATTCAAACACTGCCAAAGCCGAAAGAGATATGCCCAAATATCGGTAATACTTGCATGCGAAGTCAAAAGCTTCGTTCTTTGGTGCGTATGGAAAGTATCACAGCAAAATCCGTGCGAACTTGGAGTCGAAATGTGAGTGCTCGCAATAACAAAAAAGATTTATGCGATTCTGTCTGTCTGTCTGTCTGTCTGTCTGTCTGTCTCTCTCTCTCTCTCTCTCTCTCTCTCTCTCTCTCTCTCTCTCTCTCTCTCA
This sequence comes from Babylonia areolata, assembly GCF_041734735.1. Lineage (NCBI taxonomy): Eukaryota > Metazoa > Mollusca > Gastropoda > Neogastropoda > Buccinidae > Babylonia > Babylonia areolata. The sequence continues at coordinate 7,770,627 of NC_134878.1, read as the reverse complement.
GTGCCAAGTTCGCAAAATTATCATTGTTGTTTTAGGATCTATGAGGATTTCACCTTCGATAAGTTTCTTATCTCTGACATGTTTCTAGTTGGTCTTTATTGCTTTTTAACATGGTTTGTCTCTTTGCAGACAGTGAAGAGAAAGATGGAAAGATCTTGTCAGGTTAATCGCTTATAGCTACCGTCTTCCTTAGGACTGCTTGAGGTCGTGGAGGGTTCATGTTCCCTCTTTGGCCTAAGATCTCCTGTACCCTGTCTGTTGCCTGTCAGCAGCTGTCGATTTTATGTCTGCGTTTGCTGGTGATCATCTGGGTTATCGCCCTCTCATGACCTGATGCATGTCGTCATCGTCGTCGTCTGTGTGTGTGTGTGTGTGTGTGTGTGTGTGTGTGTGTGTGTGTGTGTGTGTGTGTGTGTGTGTGTGTGTGTGTGTGTGTGTGTGTGTGTGTGTGTGTGTGTGTGTGTGTGTGTGTGTGTGTAAGTACCTGTTTACAGGTATGAATGTACGAACCCGCGCACATGCGTGCAAAATTCTTCATGCGTGCGCAGTTGTGCATGAGTCAACTCTGGGTAAAAACAACAAAGACGACAACAACATAATTATTCAACATACGCTGGATGCAGGTCCGACCCAGCCCCATTTTCCTGTGTGGCGAGATACACACACACACACACACACACACACACACACACACACACACACACACACACACACACACACATAATGGCAATGTATCAGGTAAGAAAGGGGCAGTAACCCAGATGATCACGAGCAAACACACACACGCACACACACACACACACAAACACACACACACACACACGCACGCACACACACACACACACACACACACACACACACACACACACACACACACACACACACACACACACACAGAGGAAAATGGGAGGGCAGTCCGAATTTCATACATAGAAATATGTTGTGACAAAGAGTAATACAATACACAAAGAGTAAACACAATACAATACATTGCAATTCTATCATTTTATGAAACGGTGGCCTGGTTGGTAGAAAGCATGACAAAGATGCTGGTTCGATTCCTGCAAGAAGCGGGATTTTTTTTTTTTCTCGTTTGCTGTTGCTTTTATTGCCCCTTTCCACCCCGCCTCCACCCCATTAGACGTTACGTGGTGATCTGTGTACTAGTCCTTCAGGTCAGACAAATAAACTAATGTCCTGTGTGTATCATGCGCCATGTTCAAGTAAAAGAACCCACGGCAACACTGAGAGTTGTCCTCGAAGGAAAACTGAGCAGAGAAACTGTCTGCATGATGCATGAAACAACAACAACAACAAACAACAACCCCAAAACAAACAAAAAACCCACCCACATATATGCAGAGAAATGGTGGCGCCAGACTATGGCGAGACACTCTCCCCTGGATGATCAGCCCCGAATTTTAACCGTTGAGAAATCTATTGGGACTGAACTGAGACACAATACAGTTCCACACACCAGCAGGCAAAACAATGTAATATACAAGAAGCTGATATCAGTAAACTTACTTCCTATATAGAAATATATACACCGCAGACGCTTTTACCAGGCAACGCTCTCTTTTATAGCCCCGGTTATGGTTATTGATAAAGCATATTACAGACCGATGAAACCGAATCAGCAGACTTTCAAAAAATCTATTAGCTGTCCTTAATAAATAGACGAAAACAAAAATATACTCACATAGTGTAGTACACACACACACACACACACACACACACACACACACACACACACACACACACACACATACACAGTCCTAATTAGCTTTGCTCGGAACGCTCAACATCTACCAGCTAACCATGGGCATTATAAAGTTGATTAAAAATCATAGCCCCCCTCCCCCCCCCCCCCCCCCCCCCCCCCCCTTTTTTGACAGTTTCTTTTGAGTTCTTTTGATTTTTGGTTGTTAAGGTACCTTGGTGGGTAAAAGGTGAGGATTTTTCCGATCTCCCAGGTCAACATGTGCGGACCTGCCAGTGCCTGAACCCCCTTCGTGTGTATACGCACGCAGAAGCTCAAAAACGCACGTTAAAGATCCTGTAATCCATTGTCAGCTTTCGGTGGGTTATGGAACAAGAACATACCCAGCATGCACACCCCCGAAAACGGAGTATGGCTGCCTACATGGCGGAGTAAATAATATAACGGTCACACACGTAAAATGTTAAATGTTACATGTTTGCCTGAGTGTGTAGGTGTGCGTGCCTGACATCTAATTGAATGACACAGGAAACGAATGATGAGCGCCCAATGACAGCCGTCAGTCGGCTGTACCCAGGTAGGCAGCCTGTTGTGTAAATGACTCCTTGTTTGTAAGCGCTTAGAGCTTGGTCACCGACCGAGGATAGGCGCTGTATAAGTATCCATATCAATCAATCAATCAATGAATCACTGATTGCGTATAGAAAATACTATCAAAGCAGGATACACGTTTTGGGGTGGTTTGTTTTGTTTTGTTTTTAATCATACATGCTGATGTACGTACACGTACCCCAACGGAGGCGAACTTGCTAAGTTGGGGCAAGTCGACACTTTTGAATGTATATTACTTTCTCTCTGTCTATGTCTCTGTCTGTCTATCTGTCTGTCTGTCTGTCTCTCTCTCTCTCTCTCTCTCTCTCTCTCTCTCTCTCTCTCTCTCTCTCTCTCCGTGTCTCTCTCTGTGCCTCTCTCTGTCTCTGTCTCTGTCTCTGCCTCTGTCTGTCTGTCTCTCTTTATTCTATTTTATTTTACTGAATTTTGTTTTATGCAGCGAAGTGTTAAAGTTCCCAAAGGTCATCCAAACACCACCCAAGCCCAACTGCATCACACACACACAAAAAAAAAATAATAAAAAAATAATAATAAATCACACACCCGACACCCCTACTGAAAACAAACAAACACAAAAACAAAAAAGCGTAAAAAAAACCCCACCAAAACAACCAAACAAATATTTTGCAACTGATGTCTTGATGAGGAAAGTCAGAACCATTGCTGCAGCAGCGAGGGAAAGACTGAATTCCCAAATCTACGCCACACTTGCACAGTCTACATGAACCCCCCCCCCCCAACCCTACCCTCCGCACGCCTATTCGTCCCCACCTCCACCCCCATTAACCCCACCCCCTCTCCTACAGGCTGAGAATTGAGCCCTTTCCTCCTCCTCCTCCTCCTCCTCCTCCTCTTCCTCCGCTTCTTCCTCCTCCTCCTCCTCTTCCTCCTCCTCCTCCTCCTCCTCTTCCTCCTCCTCTTCTACATGATGCATCAGCTGCATTATGTCATTCTTGGCTGCTTTTGTTTGCTTTGGCTTTGGCTCTTTGCTCCTTTCTGTTCCAGCTTGAGCAGTTAGTTGTCAGTTGCTGATTGCTTCCCGTTTTTGTTGCCCTCCCTCGTTCTTCTTCTGCAACAAGGCGTTTTAGACTGGCGGGTGTCGATCAGGATTGCTGCAGTCCTCTTTCATGGCAGCCTTCTCCTGGCAGCTTGGAATTGTGCGACCGTGGCAGCACACCAACAGGGGAGAACGCTTAACTTTGATGAGAGCGCTCAGAGTGTTAGGCATCTTTAGGGAAAAAAAAAGAGAGAAAAAAAAAAAGAAAAAAAAAGATGGCATAGCTCTGAGATTTTGGACCGAATGACAAGGCATATGGTGGTGTGTGTCCATCGAGATCGATGATGACCATCATTGTCATCCAGCTGGGGGATGGGGGAAGGGTGATGGTGGGGGGTGGGGGTGGGGAGGGATGCTCATGAATCTATCTGTGAATGCGCAGATGGCTGAATAGTCCAGTCTGCGCTCGAAATGTTCGCTGACAGTTGGAGCAGACAAAGACAGGCATATCATTGTCAGGGAGCTTGTTTGCCCGTGACTTTCTGGCCTGCCTCTTCTGAACAGCTGCAGCAGTCCTGTTGGCCTCGCACAACTTGGCACCTTTGTGCACAGCAGCGCGCTTTCCAATCACTCCATCCCAGGAGATGTAGTCAGAGCCAACTCTAGCATTGAAGTCCCCAAGAATGATGAGCTTGTCTGCTTTAGGGATAGCAGCAATGACAGAGTGAAGGTCCTCGTAGAACATCGCCTTCACTTCATCCGGGTTGGTCATGGTTGGGGCGTAGGCATTGACAATGGTGAGGTGCTTCTGGCCAGATGCCAGTGGGAGTTTCATGGTCATAAGCCTATCGTTGACTCCCTTTGGGATTCCATCTAGCTTGCTGACAAGTGCTGTTTTTACTGCAAAACCAACGCCAGCCTCACGTCGCTCTTCGCTTCGTCATCCACTCTAGAAGAAGGTGTAATCAGATCCCCATTCATTGAGCTCGCCTTCGCCTGCAAGCCGAGTCTCACTCAAGACTGCGATGTCGATGTTGTATCTGGCGAGTTCGGATGCAACAAGTGCCGTTCTCCTTTGGGGTCTGTCCGCGTCATCTCTGTCCAGGAGAGGATCTCGTTTCATAAGGGTGTCTAGCCACCCGCCTCACCAGTCCGGAAGGGAGCGGTGGGAGTGCCAGTTTAGTCACCGGCAACCCGACCCTGAACAGGTTGTACTGGATTACAGGTTACCAGTAGCAGATTTAATGACCTGACCTGACAGTATCTATCTATCTATATATATATATATATATATATATATATATATATATATATATATATATATATATATGTTGGTATCTTCCCCATTTATATTTTCGGTATTCTGTGTGTCTCAAGTGTATGTGTTCACCTCCTTTGCAAACAGGCCGGTGGCCTTGCAGTAAAATATTTCTGTGTTCTGAGTCTCTCTCTCTCTCTCTCTCTCTCTCTCTGTGTGTGTGTGTGTGTGTCTCTCTCTCTCTCCACCTGCTCTTTTACCCCTCTCCTTCCAAGCCCATAAAACATACAGCATAAAAAAATATTTAATGCGCACACCCGACCAAAAAACAAAACAAAAACAAAACAAAAGAATATAAAACCAAAACCCTTACAGACACCGACGTTTCACACCCGCACGCGCGCGCGTCCATCTCTGAATAATATTGAGACATTGCTCTCGACGAAAATCAATTGCCATCAATAGTCGGGGCGCCAGTCGAGCGCTGAATTAATATGAGTGGGGAGGGGTGGGGGGGGGGGGGGGGGGGGGGGTGACAAGGGTGTGGCGAGTTGAGGGTTAGGGAGGGAGAGGGGTCGCAGTGTTGTGTGGTCAATCTGTTGAACTGACCTTTTTTTTTTTTTTTTTTCTCAGCTGTGCTTGCCCCTACGGTGTTCTTTTTATGGCCTTGGGGGTGGTTGTTTGGTTTGACAGCTTTGTGAGCGGAGGGAGGGGGACATGAAGGCTATATGGCCATATTATCC
>NC_134878.1:7752794-7760294 GCF_041734735.1 Babylonia areolata | reverse complement strand
ACGAGTCGGGCAACAGAGAAGAAACGAAAGTAGACAAACAAAGCAAAAGAAAGCAGGAATTTGTATTTGGCAACCTTCTGAACAGAAATCCGCTTTCGCAGGTAAAGGAAATATTATGTGCATTCTGACACACGGCACATGGGCTGAGTTTAACGATGGTCCACGCTCTCTCTCTCTCTCTCTCTCTCTCTCTCTCTCTCTCTCTCTCTCTCTCTCTCTCGGCACGCAACAAGCAGATACAGTCCAGCAGAATAACCTCAACACGCTTCGTCGGGCCTTGAGTGCATGCATATACATGTTGTGCACCTATCAGAGTGGACGACTTCTGCAGAAGTTTGCCAGAGAACAACACTATCGTTGCCATGGGTTCTTTTCGCTGCGCCAAGGGCGTTCTGCACACGTGACCTCGGTTTATCACCTCATCTGAATGACTTAAAGAGTTACACGCTCAGCTTGATTTTTCAGTCGAATTTGGGAGAAAGGGAGAGAGCAAGAATCGAACCCAAACCCTCACGAGCACATGTTGGCTGATATGCGTCTTTACCATTCTGCCACCTTCCTCCACAACTATGGCTCATCAGTAGAGGTTTTACGAAGCGTAGGGAATGTTGGACATGAGACGCTGTTGGGTTTTTCTCTTTCTTATGTAAATATTATGAAGAAATTCGAAAGAAATTATTTTCGGGAGCCTTATACTTATCGAAAAAAAAACTCAAGTTGACGGGCGTTTTCTTCTCTGACAAACCCACCTCTCTGCGTGTCAGCTTCTGTACCAATGCTGTCTATTGTGTATGTGTCTCGCCAGCAATGCTGCTGTGAGCGGCTGCTCAGCAGGTGTTTTTAGCTGAATCACTCACAGCGTCGAGCATAGCCTGTCTTGGCATGCTGTCTCGTCAAACCGAAAGGAACCCAACCCCTCTGGTCGTTCGTTAGCGTCCTCATTAATCCTCATCGGAGTTTGACGTTGTGTAGTACAACCTCGTCAGTTAGTTCCAAACCTAAACAGACCTCCGAAACAGCATCCTCATCGTTCTCATCGTTGTTCATCATCATCATCATCATCATCATCATCATCCTCTTCTTCTTCTTCTTCTTGTTCTTCTTCTTGTTCTTCTTCAAACTACGATAGTCAGTGTCAAAGTGTACCGAGTTCAAGGACGAATCCCCCCCCCCCCGCCCCCCCCCCCCCCCAACCACAAACAAACAAACAAACAAAAAACCACCAACAACAAGCACATGTGGCTATTTTCACATCTTATATAATCAGTTGGATATCTCTACTGATTTCATCTTGCGTATTAATTTTCTTTCGTGGGATTTCTTAAAACTTTTTTTTTCACTTTTCACTTGAGTGGTCAAAAAATTGTTTTAAAAAGGATAGTGTCCCCACCCACCCACCCACCCACCCACCCCACACGCTCAGTTCAACGATATAAACAACATGGAACTGACTGAATTCAGAGACGTCCCTTAAGCCAGCTGCAACAAGAACTATGAAAACAATATGATAAAAACAAACAAACAAAAAAACCAAACATGAAATAAAGAATAAGCAAAAAATAGAGAAACACGGTAATTCAAAAACCCGCCAAACATGCTCGATAGTTCGATTGCTAAAAAAACAACGTTGTAATTGTTCCTCGGGAGGTGTGGGGGGAGGGGAGGGGGGAGGGGTGCGGGGGGTGTGGTGGGGGTTTGGGGGGGAAGGAAGGTGGTCTCCTCCTCTGTCGAGTTTTCAAGATTAACGAGATCAGGTTCGTTGGGTTTTGCCCTGTCACATCATGTTGCTTGGGAAGTGGGGTGAAAGGAGTGCATCTCAAACATTTTGCTGACTCGCCCTGCACGAGAATGAGACAGAGGGAGAGATGGAGGGGGTGGGGGCAGGTGGGAAAAAGAGAGAGAGAGACAGAGAGAAAGATTCAGATTCAGATTATCTATTCATTAATAGGCCTAGGCCCTTTATGAAGGGGTATATGACAACATGAATAAATGAAAATATCTAACCAACCATATATAAGTACACATATTACATAAATGCTGCAGTGAAGTACTAGCATCTTAAGATGTTACGAAATCCCTAGATTTAAATGCCTGGTGTAAAAAAAAAATTAAAAAAAAACAGCGCCAGCTTCCATATATCAGCATGTCTCGTGGGTGGCAATAATAAACTCCGTTTGAAGAGACATGTTTGTCGATAGTACTTTGGTGGTATATATTTAACAGAAAGACAGACAGACAGAGAACGAACGAACGAATGAACGAACGAACGAAATTGTTTTAATTGAACTTTGGCCATGGACCACAATTCAAAACCAGGGGACTGGGGGTGGGCATGGGAAGGGGTATTATAACACTTGACAGACAGACAGAGTATTGTTCTAATGTCAAGTGTATATGCTTTAGTAACCTGACAATTGAGCATATAATTTTTAACTGTAGCTTGATGAAGCCTTTTGTACACGAAAGTGTGTCTTCACAAATGACTGAGAACGTTGATGTTTTTGACTTTTTGCATTCATTATCAGTTGTTTCGCTTGTCAGTTTAACGACTTCTCTTTTACGAAGTCCTTTAAGTAATTTCCTGTAACTGTATTTAGAGGGTTTTGTTTTTGTTTGTTTGTTTGGTTTTTTTGTTTTGTTTTTCTTCCAAATTTCACCCACATTTTTACCCTCATTTGCCCAGTTTCCCCCAACCCTCCATTCATCCACATCTCCCACCCCTTCTAACCGATAATACTCAGATGTTTTCACAAATACTTTAACAAAATGTCTTCAATGACCGATTTGTGTGACGGGACATTTAAAAAAAAAAAAAAAAAAAAAAGACAGACAGAGAGAGATGTTGAGATGGGGACGGAAGGAGAGAGATAGTGAACGAATGAACTGTTTTATTGACATAAAGGCCAGAGCCCCTTACTGAAGGGGCGTGACGCAAGTACAATGTTGGACATATTGGAAATATAACTGAAACCACAGGAATGTATCAAGTATACACATCAATAGCAAAGAAGACCATGAAGTCATGATATTCAGCCTCTTCAATGACTTGTAAATATAGGTAGCAAGTCAATAAAGAAGAGTCATTTCTAGACGACTACAACATATTCTATCTAAAGTTGCGAAGGTTGTTATGATACTTAAAGAGAGAGAGACAGACACAGACACAGACAGACAGACAGAGATACAGACAGACAGAGAGAGACAGAGAGAGAGAATAAATAAATTTGAATAAATCTTATTTTCTGGGGGAAACAGAGTAAGCAAAATAATGCTGCTTTTTTTTTAATCCACCTCGAAGGGGAAACAGTAAATTAATCAAGAGAGACAAGGCCTTCTACTAATATCACTTCAAGTGGAAAGACGTTAAACTGAAGACAAGGCCTTCAAGACTCACTTGTGATACACTTTAACTCTCTCCATACGAACGGCGAAAAAGACGACATTAACAGCGTTTCACACCAATTAACACTATCAAAATATTGCAAGAGGAAGGTTCTTATACTGAAGAGGTGAATGTTGACAAAGAATACCACAATTCTGACGACGGAAGCTAAAGGTTGGGTCATTCAGACACCCACTGGACACCCGAGGTGTCTGTGTAGAGGAGAAGAGAGGACTGGCCGTACTGAGTGTGTTAAAAAAATCTAATCGTTAAAATGTATTCTGTATTTGTTATTATAAAGCTTCGAGTTAAAAGAAAAAAAAAAGAGACAGAGAGAGTCCTAACAGCAGGTTCGAACCCCGCGTGTTCGGATGAGAAGAAACTGTCTTATCCATTACACTATCGTGGCTCCTTAACTGACGTTCAAAAATATAATATTTAAACATGCTTTTTTAAAAGGGGTGATAAATCAATTGCGGTATTCGCTGTGAGAACGCTGTTTAAATCATATTATTCTGGTGTATCTTGGGCATTCAAAAAATCTTTAAGGGCAATTAAAAATTCTTTTTTAAGTCCGCGGTAAAGGAGACGTGGCTATCGCCGCAATCACACTGCAACATTTAGCCGTTTTCTCTGGATCTAGATAGATGTACAAGTTTAGTTACACCCGGTTGACACGGTCGATTCAATTTCTCTTTTATGTTCATTCTAGATTTATAGTTTTAAAGTTGATATGAAAATTCAGTATTTTGTTAAACTAATAACATGTAGAGCCAAGTACAAGTACTTCTAAACGTCGTATGAAGTGAAAAGGACTTCATTTTGAGAAAAGTCAAGACTGGAAAGTTTTGCGTTTCATCAGTTCAAGGGTATTAACTCTCATGGTTTATTATTTTTAACTGTGAATTCCGACTGATTCTATGGATATTTTTATGGCAGTTTGGGGCATAATCCAGTAAGTGATGAGGCATTCACAAATCTTTCTCTGAATAAATATTAACGGTTCTCCAACTTTCCATCACATGTTATCGTGTATTGTCGATTGAAGAGAGGATTGAACGGGCAGGTCAACAACTTGAAACAAAATGGCGTCGTTCGCGTTCGCGAAGAATATGAGCACGCGCTTTGAATGTGTATAAATATGTGTACGCAGTTGATTTTTGCCCATGACCTTCAGGGCTCAGCCAATAGATCTATAAAGTCCACTCATCGTATTGATTTTAGTATTTTCCGAAAAAGACCGCTTGGGTGAATGAACATAGTGAAAGCCATGTACACTGAGAGTAAAACACACACGCTTTTTATGTATTGAGTATATTTAAAAATGTAATGTTTAAGAGGAGAAAGATCAGTTTAAAGCAAATTAAGCCCCATAGCATTAACTACAGATTAATTTCCCTTTTTTTACTATCTGCACCAAAGACATGCAAAATAAATATAACTTCCATGCATAGCAAAAGAAGTTCCTGTTTGAACAAAAAAATGATAAAAAATGACTGCTCTTGTTGTTGTGTCAGAATATCAGATCAAAGTGCCAAGTTTAGAGAATAAAAAAAAAATAAATATAACAGTAAATTCAGTTTGCATATAATTTGGCTTCTTTTTAAAAAAAAAAAAATGTGCCCATCCCAGAGGTGCAATATTGTTTTAAACAAGATGACTGGAAAAAAACTGAATTTTTTCCTATTTTCATGCCAAATTTGGCGTTTAACTAACAAAGTATTTGCAGAGAAAATGTCAATGTTAAAGTTTACCACGGACACACAGACAGACAGACAGACACACACACACACACAGACAACCGAACACCGGGTTAAAACATAGACTCACTTTGTTTACACAAGTGAGTCAACAAAGAGAGAGGGGAGAGAGAGAGAGATTCCAGATTCCAGATGGTTTAATGTTCATAAGTCATCAGGCTCTTAACATAGTCAACAATAACAGACAGTATTCTAGTACATTACAATTGTGCTTGGACTCTGATTACACAATCCTACAATTTACTTAGCTGACATGTGGATAAGTCTCACACACACACACACATACACACACACACTCACAAACACACACACACACACACGCCGCGCGCACGCGCGTGTGATGCATCCTTCATTTGAATTGAGTTGTGGCCTGCGGCTCACACCTACACTGCATTGTATGGATATTCGTCTAGAACAGGGACAGCAAATAATCATTTGCTTAGCTCCATCAATATGTCACGCTTTTTCTCAGCGTAAAATACAAAATGGGCTAGATTATGCATTGACATTACATCAGGGCATTGCATTAAATCACTGAATTGCTCTTCATTAATTGTGTTTGATCCAAAATAATGATACCGTAATTCTTTGTAGCATGGACAAATACATATAAAATGTACTTCATTTTCTATTTGATCTTTGCAAAAACTACATAAAACCCTTTGTGTACTGTCTTGAACAAATCGAAAAGCGTTTGCGTTGAGAGGAAGAACACCTATTCTGAGTTTTGCGATCATATCTCTAAAACGTTTTATTCTAATATTATCTATATAAGGTTCGGGGAAAAAATTTGACTTGAAAGTTGAATACAGCGAAAATCTCTCGCTGGTGTTAATTGCTGTTGCCCAGTCGTCAATAAAGTTTGTAACGAGTCGATCTCTTAATAGCGAGAGGAAAGATCGTTCATTCCCAACACCTTTGTTCAGCCAAACAAAAGCAAAACCACATTTCTGGAGTATGTCTCTGAGTTTCGATGCCCAACACAATTTTCCGTTTTCCTCCATATTAACTTGCATTAGATAAGCTTGTTTGGGCAGTCTGCTAATATTCATATGTAATAATTTTAACCAGTACTTTACTGCTCTCATGCATGAATTGACGTGTAACGGATATCTCCCCAGCTCTCCATATACACATTTATTTGGTGTCTTTGCTGAAACATTTAAGAATCTTTTGCATGCCTGGGTGTGCACCTTTTCAACTGAGTCTATTTCCTCTAGACCCCATATTTCTGACCCATATAATAATATCGGCTGAACCTGGGCATCAAAAATTTTGAAGAAGCACTGCCTCGTCATCTCATTGAGATTTCGGAGGACACGGGCACAGTCATATACAGCTTTCTTTCCTTTTGTTACGAGGGATCGCACTCCCTGTACATTACTCAACATTGTCGTGAACGTGTATCCTAGGTAAGTGTAACTGTTAACCACTTCTAGATCAGCACCATCCAAGAACCATTTCTCATTTTTCCCTAGGTAACCTCCTTTTCTGAATACCATAACTTTGGATTTTTCTGCGTTTATTTTCAAAAACCTTTCTTTACATAATGCACTAAGATGGTTTAACTGGTTCTGCAGACCCCAGGGTGTCCTTGATAAAAGAGCTAAATCATCTGCAAACAATAAAAGGAACAGTTCAATCAGACCTGGCTGAAGCTGTATTCCATGTTTTCCTACCTCTTCTAGAGCTACGGCTATTTCATTTATGAATAAGGAGAAGAGTGTAGGACTCAAAATGCACCCTTGCTTAACACCTAAAGGACAACCAAAAAGATCAGTCATTTCCTCATTCACACGAATACATGATGAAACTGAAGAATACATAGCTCTTAAAGCATTAAAAAAAAAAAAAATGGGCCAGATAATCCTGCTCTCAATAAAGTTGCAAACAAGGAAGCATGATGGATAATCGAAAGCCTTTCTCAGATCTATAAAAGCTACATACAATTTTTCGCCTTTTCTACTGAAACATTTCTCTACAATAGATGATAAGGTATAGATATGATCAATCGTTGAATATGATTTTCTGAAGCCTACCTGCTCTTCAACTACTTTTCCATTGTCATCCATCCATTTAGTAAGTCTTCTTTTAAGTATACTCGTGTAAATCTTACTGACCACACTTAACAAGGAAATTCCTCTGTAATTATCAGGTAAATCTGGATTGCCTTTCTTAAAAATGGGTATGATTATCGAGTAACTCCATTGTTCTGGGAACTCACCATTGCTGAAAATCTGATTGAAAAGACGACACAAGACAGGGACTGATTTTGTTGCTACAGTTTTAAGTATTTCGGCAGTTACCCCATCATATCCACATGCTTTTCCGTTTTTCAGCCCAGCTATGGCCTGATGT
>NC_134878.1:7735294-7747794 GCF_041734735.1 Babylonia areolata | reverse complement strand
CTCTCTCTCTCTCTCTCTCTCTTGCGCGCGCGCGCGTGTTTGTGTGTGTGTGTGTGTGTGTGTGTGTGTGTGTGTGTGTGTGTGTGTGTGTTTGCTGAACATTTCTTTGTACCGATAATTTAATAATTCAACAGAAAGCAACTGACAAAAAAAAAAAAAAGGAATCACTTTCCCGACTTTTCCATGCTGAATTATAACTGTCACAACCTGTACAAGAAAGATGAATACAGTCAACAGACAGACGTTTAACTGAGAGAGAGACAGACAGACAGACAGACAGACATAAACAGACATACAGAGAGTGTGTATATGTTAACATAAGTACAATTGATAGCAACCAAATGCGATGAATTCTATTTGAAACGGAGATTAAGACAAGAGTGCCGATTCACTGTTCCTTCTTTTTGAAAATATATTTGCTCATATTGCCCTCTGATAGACTTTAGTAATGGACGAAATGCAAAGTCTTCATAAGGAAACGATTAACTCGCTCAGTACGGCCAGCCCTCTCTTCTCCTCTACACAGACCCCTCGGATGTCCAGTGGGTGTCTGAATGACCCAACCTTAAGCTTCTGTCGTCAGACTTGTGGTATTCTTTGTCAACATTCACGTCTTCAGTATAAGAGCCTTCCGCTTGCAATATTTTGATGATGGTAATTGGGGTGAAACGCTGTTAACGTCGTCTCTTTCGCCGTTCGTATGGAGAGAGTTAATCAGTCAATACCCTGTGTGTGCTGAATATGCACTCAACGCTTCTCAGTATACCCTGAACCGGAACTATGGAGATGTGTGATGGTGGCATTGTCTTTTTATAAACGAAGAGAACATTCTACCTTTGTTTGCCAAACCTATTTCAGTCTTGTCCAGTCCAGTACAATACAGTATGTACAATACAATACAACAAAAGAGAAATACAGTGCTAGAACACAACACAATGAAATACAACACAGCACAGTACAATACAACACAGTGCAGTACAATAGGACACACACACACACACACACACACACACACACACACACACATGCGCATTCATTGACATTGGCCGACAGTACAGAATAATAGGTGGATGAAACACATCAACGTGGCCTGAACTTCTGAACTTGATAATCTCTCTCTCTCTCTCTCTCTCTCTCTCTCTCTCTCTCTCTCTCTCTCTCTCTCTCTCTCTCTCTCTCTCTCTCCCGTCTCTGTCTGTGTCTCTCTCTGTCTGTCTGTCTGTCTGTCTGTCTGTCTCTCTCTCTCTCTCTCTCTCTCTCTCTCTCTCTCTCTCTGTGTCCTCCCTCCTGTAACGTGTCTCTTTCGTTTCCTTTTTGTTTTATTTCTAACAATGGTGAATATGACGTGCTTTGTTTCGCTGTGATTTGCACCTGTGTTTATTTACTGTGACGGCGCCTGTGTCGATTTACATATCTTTATGTCACTTAGTTTTACATGTGTATATTTTAACCAATGTTATGTGAAACTGTGTTGACTTTGTACATATTTTTCGACACTTTGTCTTAAAGTTGTATGTTTTATTTGTAAAGCACGGTGAGCCCCATCTGAGATGGGGGTACTGCGCTATATAAGCCGGCATTTTATCATTATTATTATCTGTTGCTGATGTTGTTTGTGTTTGTGTCTCTTTCTGTTCCTCTCTAGGAGTCCGAGCTTTGCGAGTTTAGAAGAAAAGCAAGAGAACACTTTACTGAGAGGAACAGGTGGAGAAGCACTTTATCGAAAGGATAGGGAGGTGGAGGAGGGTTGTGTCTGGGATGGGGGGGGGGGGGGGGGGGGGCGAGGAGTTAAGAGAACAGACATCTTCATAAATCATGCATAATAGTCACTGAGTCAGACATGACAGATGAGAAGTATCAGTCTGGCAGTCGGGTAGTATAGGAGCAACAGTAAAAAAAAAACTGCAGTTGTAGGAAGAAGAGGCAGCAGCTGCAACAGCTGCATTTATCGTGGCTGCCGAGGAGAGAGACTGGTGGACCGTGGTAACCAAGGAGACTTGATCACTTTTGTCGGCCTTTAGTCGTTTGTTTGTTTGTTTGTTTGCTTGTTGGCTTGTTTGTTTTTGTTGGGGGTGTGTGTGGGTGAAAGGTTAATGTTTTTTAGTCGTTGTTTTGTTCTCTCTCTCTCTCTCTCTCTCTCTCTCTCTCTCTCTCTCTCTCTCTCTCTCTTGCGCGAGTGTTTGTGTGTGTGTGTGTGTGTGTGTGTGTGTGTGTGTGTGTGTGTGTGTGTGCTGAACATTTCTTTGTACCGATAATTTAATAATTCAACAGAAAGCAACTGACAAAAAAGAAAAAGAAAAAAAAAGGAATCACTTTCCCGACTTTTCCATGCTGAATTATAACTGTCACAACCTGTACAAGAAAGATGAATACAGTCAACAGACAGACGTTTAACTGAGAGAGAGACAGACAGACAGACAGACAGACAGACATAAACAGACATACAGAGAGTGTGTATAAATTATGTTAACATAAGTACAATTGATAGCAACCAAATGCGATGAATTGTATTTGAAACGGAGATTAAGACAAGAGTGCCGATTCACTGTTCCTTCTTTTTGAAAATATATTTGCTCATATTGCCCTGTGATAGACTTTAGTTAACTCGCCGTTCGTATGGAGAGAGTTAATCAGTCAATACCCTGTGTGTGTGCTGAATATGCACTCAACGCTTCTCAGTATACCCTGAACCGGAACTATGGAGATGTGTGATGGTGGCATTGTCTTTTTTGTAAACGAAGAGAACATTCTACCTTTGTTTGCCAAACCTATTTCAGTCTTGTCCAGTCCAGTACAATACAGTATGTACAGTGCTACAACACAACACAATGAAATACAACACAGCACAGTGCAATACAACACAGTGCAGTACAATAGGACACGCGTGCGCGCGCGCACACACACACACACACACACACACACACACACACATGCGCATTCATTGACATTGGCCGACAGTACAGAATAATAGGTGGATGAAACACATATCAACGTGGCCTGAACTTCTGAACTTGATAATCTCTCTCTCTCTCTCTCTCTCTCTCTCTCTCTCTCTCTCTCTCTCTGTCTGTGTCTCTCTCTCTCTCTGTCTGTCTGTCTGTCTGTCTGTCTGTCTCTCTCTCTCTCTCTCTCTCTCTCTCTCTCTCTCTCTCTCTCTCTCTCTCTCTGTGTCCTCCCTCCTGTAACGTGTCTCTTTCGTTTCCCTGTGCGTTTCTAGCCTTTTCTTTGATTCCATTCTGGGTTTGCTTTTCACCGAGCTTTTGACACTTCAGATACACCATACTGGATGACAGGTTCTTCAAAGTGGAACCGTAGTTTGCAGATGGTCATTTCTCGCCTTCGTCAAAATCCAGTGTCAGGATTACATTTCTATTTGTTTTACTTTTCTTTTTATTCCACAGAGAGAGAGAGAAGAAAGAGAGGGGGAGAGATACAGAGACAGAGAAACAGAGAGAGAGAGAGATACAAAGAATGGGACACACAGTTTTATTATATATATATATATATATATATATATATATATATATATATATATATATATATATATATATATATGTCATCATCATCATCATCATCATCATCATCAAACATCACAATAACTTCATCAAACATCAAGGTAACACCTTTCTTTTGTGTGTGTTTCTTTCATTACTTGATTTGATTTCATTTTCACTTCAGTTTCGTTTCAATATCTTTGCCTATTTGAATGATTAAATTTGATGGTTTCTTTGGTTGGTTTTCAGGCAACATTGTGGTCCTGGTCGTGTTCGCCTACAGCAAGCGCATGCGCACCCGCACCAATCTTTTCCTGGCGAATCTGGCCGTGGCCGATTTTTGTGTGGGGGTGTTTTGTGTTCTGCCGAGCCTCTCCATACAGTTGTCTCCCTTCTGGACACTCGGGAGGGTGAGTTGTTTATTTGTGTTTTTTTCATTTTGTTTTTATTATTTCATTTTCATCTTATGCTAATTACTTTTTTTTTTTGTTGTTGTTGTACATCTTTTTCTTTTTCTATTTGTTTTGTTATCGTATTTTATTTCATTTCATCTTGTTTTAACTTCTTTTTTTTTTTGTGTTTCGTTGTGTTACGTGTGTGTGTGTGTGTGTGTGTGTGTGTGTGTGTGTGTGTGTGTGTGTGCCACTCTCGTCTCTCTGGACTTTCTTTCTTTGTCTATCTCTCTGTCTTCTCTCTCTGTCTCTCTGTGTGTCTCTTTCTCTCTCTCTCTCTCTTGGTCTCTGTTTTCTTGGTGATTTTTTTGTTGTTGATCGCATTCCTTCTCTCTCTCTCTCTCACTCTCTCTCTCTCTCTCTCTCTCTCTGTCTGTCTGTCTGTCTGTCTCTCTGTCCATGTGTGTCTCTCTCGCTCTCTCAATAAGGCATTTGTCATTGTGATTGTCATTGCCTGTCTCTGATTCTCTCTTTCTCTGTCTGTCTGTCTGTCTGTCTGTCTGTCTGTCTGTCTGTCTCTCTCTCTCTCTCTCTCTCTCTCTCTCTCTGTATCCTTGTCTGCATGTCTCTGTCTGTCTGTCTGTCTCTCTTGATTTTCCCCCTCCTTCCCTCCCTCTCTCCGTCGCCATCTCACCTTCCACCCCACCCCCCCCCACCCCCCACCCCAGCCCCCCTTCTCTTTCCTCTCTTCCTCTGTGTCCCTCCCTCTCAACCTCACCTCACTCTCCCTTCCTTTCTCTCTCCAGTACTCCCTCTCTCCCTCCTTCCCTCCCCACGCCCCCCCCCCCTACACACACACACACACACACACGCACCCTCCCTCCCTCCATCCCACCCTGACATTGACGAAGTGGTGTAAGCCGCAGCTTATCTGTTTTTGTTTAGCCTGCTACAGTACAGGTTGCCTCCCTTCCGCTATCCCTGCAGTGAGTGTGGGCAGGCAGTGTCCCCCCCCTCCCCCCCCCCCCCCCCTATCATCTCTCTCCCTCGCACAGGCACGCACGCTCCACGCACACACATGCGCGCTCGCGCACGTATTTGACGATAATCATATACACATCTTAAGCGCATTCACAGGCTTGCGCGAATGCTGCACTCACACATACGCAATCAAATACACACATACACACACGCTTGCGTCAAACGCGCACGCGCGCGCACACACACACACACACACATTCACACACATACACATACAGACACACACAGACACAGACAGACAGACAGCCAGACAGCCAGACACACACGCACGCACGCACGCACGCACGCACGCACGCACACACACACACACACACACACACACACACACGCGCTGATAGTGAAAAGACGCTAAACTAAAGAACGAACGAACACACACACATACACGCGCGCGGTATTTGGTATTTATTTGATATTTCGGCTGTGCTGAACAACTGGATCCCCCTGTCTGCCTTTTATTTTTGTCTGTCTCTGTGGTAACTCTCTCTATTCACAATGTCCACAACTTCAAGTCAGTGCTGCTTACGCTACCGATTCAGCTAGCACACAAGCAAATAAAAGGTACATTGGAACAAACCTAGAAAAAAAGGAAGCGTCGGGCCTGTCCTTATACCGATCATCTGACATGTGCACCTTTTTTGAGGAAGTGTCTGGGTTTGTTCCAATGTACCTTTTATTTACTTGTGTGCTAGCTGAATCGGTAGCGTAAGCAGCAGCACTGACTTGAAGTTGTGTACCTTGTGAATGGAGAGAATCACCAACTCTTTACTATTTGTTAATCATTTTGTCTATGTCTCTTTCCCTCTTCTACTTTTTTCTCTTTTTTTTTTCTAATTCCCTTCATTGTTCTGTTTTCCATGCGTTACTTTTTTTGTGATGGCGTAGAGCGAAAGGAAGCGTTAGTATGTTGTTTTACACCAAATAAAACATTTCCGTTTGCTTTCGCGTTGAAGTTGTTTTCTCTCTCTCTCTCTCTCTCTCTCTCTCTCTCTCTCTCTCTCTCTCTCTCTTTCTACCTATCTCTCCCCCTCTCTCTCCCTCTCTCTGTGTCTCTGTCTCTCGCTCGCTCGCTCACTCCCTCTCTCTATGAATCATTTCCCCTTCCCCTTTCTCTCTCTCTCTCTCCCCACCCCCCTTCCCCCCTCTTTTCTCGTTTATCATCTCTTCCCTGCTCTTTGCTTTACTTATGTACGATACCTATCCATCCCAACACCGACTGTCCAAAAACTCTCTTGGCCGAGAGAGTGGGGATGTAACTTGGGCAATACAATCTCCACTATGATCAGATTCTCGCCCAGATTGGTCAGTTCCGGTGGTCATGGTCGGTCGCACGTCTGACCATCAAACAAATACCATCGTTTTTGTTACCCATGCACTTCTGGTCATTCTAAACTCGTTGTCAACCTACGAGAAGCTCAGGAACTATGACTTTCGACTTCAGCGCTGAAAACGGAGATATGCTGTCGACATGTTGGGGGGTTAATACAGTCCTGCACGTAATTCTTGGACGCATTCGATTGAAAACACGGGAGTTAGAGCCCGAGAACAGAGGAAAAGAAGAAGAAGAAGAAGAAGGGGGATGAGGAGGAGGAGGAGGAAAGACAGAAATAACGGAAGAAAGTTTCCCACATCTGGATATGTTCTACCAGATGGTAATGTTAAACCAACGGCCACCTGAAAATCTTTTCCGTGTTGAACTAAGAGAAACACGCTTCGCAAACTTTAAAAAAAAAAAAAAAAAAAGTTAAAAGACCAGTAAAAGTCAAGTCAGCTTCAGCATCCCCCGAGAGAAGTTAGCATGCGTGTCTTATGACGCTGCCATAAAACAGTAAGCATCCTGTTTTAACCTGAAACATGTGACCTGCATGCCACGGGAAGTTGTGTGTGTACAGTGTACTTGCTGCCACTAGCTGCCACGACTCGGCCGAATCGGTAGCGTAAGCAGCACTGACTTGAAGCTGTGTACCTTGTGAATGGAGAGAATCACCAATTCTTTACTATTTGTTAATCATTTCGTCTCCTGGCCTCATTGTTTGTTAATTTCCCCCTCGACCCCCAGCCCCCCACCCCCACCCCCCACCCCCACCAAAAAAAAACAAGAAAAACAACAACAAAACAAACAACCAAAAAGTAAATTCAGGTAATTAGATTCTGACAATCACGTTCTTGCATGTACAATGTTTGGCACAGTTTAGTGCCCAGGTATTTCGCAGATGCCTTACTTAGATACGATACTGCCACCACCACCAATGTTTACAATAGATTTACAATAGATTATACCCATGAAACCGCATCCCAGGCAAAGGCAATCAGATTGGAAGCTAGTCTCGACTGCTGGCCGCCGTTCTTTCTCTTTCTCTGGACTTTGCAGTTGGAGTGAACTTCCTCTTTTGCTTCGTCAGGTCTCCGCACTCAGCTCTTTCAAGTCTGGTCTTAAAACCCCCCTCTTCCCAAAATAGTATCCCTTCCCTGCCTCTTCCTTGTCTTCAGTTTTAGAGTTATGCATGCGTGTGAATGACTGGTGCGAAAGCGCTTTGATTTGTCTCTGCACAAGATTCGGGGCTATATAAATATAATAATAGTTATTATTATTATTATTATTATTATTATTATTAATATTATTATAGTTTGATTCGATATGATATTCGGTGCATAAAACAGGAACGACAGACGAAAAGAAAAAGAAGAACAAATGTATATGTATATTGGACATTTCTGTCCAGTGGAAGCCAGACAAAAACGCCTGACTGCTTTTAACCCCTTGTTGGCTGAACCATGGTTTGAAATGAGATCAGTGTCGCACGAACTTTGACAACAGGCCTTGGTTTTTGTGTACAAGTCAGTGTGGCATCATTGACATTGCTGATGAAAAAGCAATTGCATTAATGAAATACCCACTCTGATAGCAAAACAAGTACATTTGCACTCAAAAAAAAAAAAAAGAAAAAAAAAGAAAGAAAACTAGGGGGAAAAAAAGAAAGAAAAAAAAAGGATGGCACTGAACTGTGGCCACGTGCTCTCTCGAGGAGAGCAGCCCGAATTTCACACAGAACACAACACAACACAACACAATACAATGCAATGCAACACAACACAACACAACACAACACAATACAATGCAATACAACACAACACAACACAACACAACACAACACAATACAATGCAATACAACACAACACAATACAACACAACACAATACAATGCAATACAACACAATACAATACAATGCAATGCAACATAACACAATACAACACAACACAATACAATGCAATACAACACAGCACAATACAATACAGCCCCAAAAGGAAATCAGGATTCACAATCCTGACTTGTTAAACTCAAAGTCATCTCAGTGAAATGACAAAAGAAATCGTGATTCACAATCCTGACTTGTTAAACTCAAAGTCATCTCAGTGAAGTGGCAAAAGAAATCGTGATTCACAATCCTGACTTGTTAAACCCAAAGTCATCTCAGTGAAGTGACAAAAGAAATCGTGATTCACAATCCTGACTTGTTAAACTCAAAGTCACCTCAGCGAAGCGACAGCCCTTAACTGACAAGCACACACTTGTCAGCAGATGTCGAGGGGTTAACGGTTTGTTGCTTTGGAAAAAAAAAAGGGGGGGGGCGAGGGGGGCGGGGGGGGGGGGACCCCAACCTGATGTGATGTAAATCCCCATCCTCCACGTCCTAGAGAAACGACTAGTAGACGATCTTGTCACATGGCACGTGCTTTTGATTGCTGGAGTACCACGTGCTGTTGTGTTACTAACGCGTTAATTGTACGTGCTCGACTGGGAATTCTGTGCTTGACGTTCTGAGCACAAGCCCCCGTCTAGACAGCCGTGTGCCAATACCTGAAGCAGACACATGGCGGGTTTTTTTTGGTATGAGCTACTATAGTACCGCTAGAGACTGGTTGGTAGAGATGGTGCCATCCATCATTGGTTGTGGTATTCTGAGCCTAGTCACTTGTTGGCTGTCCTCGGTGACTCTAGCTTCTCTTGCTCGCACATCGTAATGGTTTAGAGGTTCTGCGGGGAGAGAGAGAGAGGGAGGGTGAGAGAGAGAGAGAGGGAGAGAGAGAGAGAGAGAGAGAGAGAGGGCGGAAGCCAGTCAGTCATATGGTGTTCTGTATCTTTCAATTTTTTATGTTTGTTTATTTCTTTGGTCGAAAGAAAGCCGGTTTTCTGCGTGGAACGATCTCCTGACTGTTCTTAACAATCTCTTCGTTCCGCTTTTTTTTTTTTTTTTTTTTTTTCTTCTTCTTTTTTTTGGGGGGGGCGGGGGGGGGGGGGGCATGGCGCGCGCGCGCGCGCGCGCGCGTGTGTGTGTGCGTGTGTGTGTGTGTGTGTGTGTGTGTGTTTGCTTCAGCCGTGCTGAAATGCCAAATTTTTACGTATGTTCTGTGCATGTCTGTCTCTGTCTCTGTTACTTTCTCTTTCTCTTTCTGTCTGTCTGTCTGTCTGTCTGTATCCCTCCCTCTTTCTCTCTTTCTCTCCCTCTCTCTCTCTCTCTTGAAATTTGGTCGTGTTTTTAGATTTAGTTTGACATGTAATTTTAAATACAAGCTGGAAAAAAAAAATCAAATTAATGTGGAAGTTTTTGACATGTTGAAAAAATAACAAATATCGAATTAATTTGGCAGTGGATTCAAACGGCAAACGGATACATCGTTGATAATAATTATATAAGAAGAGTGTAAACAAATCGTTGCCAAATCCGCATTGCATGTGTTACATGTGCTAGCAAGACTACCCATACACTTAGCCCTGTTACGGTAGTCGAAGCTTTTTGAAGTTCTGAATTTTCCGGGCAAAAATTTCTTCTTTTTCTCCTTCTTCTTCACGTTATCGTTATCGTTATTATCAATATTGATACTATTGGTGTGTGTATTATTGTGTGTGTATTATTGTGTGTGTGTGTGTGTTGTGTTGTGTTGTGTGTGTGTGTGTGTGTGTGTGTGTGTGTGTGTGTGTGTGTTGTGTTGTGTGTGTGTGTATGTGTGTGTGTGTGTGAGACAACAGATTTCAGTGTATGAAATTCGGGTTGCTGTCCCTGGGAAGAGCGCGTCGTCACAGATCGGGGCAGTCGGTTTGTGTGTGTGTGTGTGTGTGTGTGTGTGTGTGTGTGTGTGTTTCCGTCTGCAAGTCCGTTTGTTACACTTTCAACAGAATTTTGCCAGGGACCAACATGTGTTGCAGTAGGTTCTTTTACGTATGTTAAGTACATGCCCAGCTCGCGACCCCGGTGTGTGTGTGTGTGTGTGTGTGTGTGTGTGTGTGTGTGTGTGTGTGTGTGTGTGTGTGTGTGTGTGTGTGTGTGTGTGTGTGTGTGTGTGTGTTTGTGTGTGTGTGTGTGTGTGTGTGTGTGTGTGTGTGGTGTGTGTGTGTGTGTGTGTGTGTGTGTGTGTGTGTGTGTGTGTGTGTGTGTGTGTGTGTGTGTGTGTGTGTGTGTGTGTGTCTGTGTCTGTGGAATATGAAAATGACGAAGTGCTTCTCTTATTTCTTGGACATGTGATAATAGAGAGTAGTTTACACCACGGGAATACACTATCAAAGAACCATACTTATTCAGAGTGATCGTTTCACATTCACCAGCAAATGGAAGTGTTTCGAGCAGCTGACTGTTCGTTTAACACCACAAATCATTTAGAAGAGAATGTACATAATCATGTAAGAGGATGGCATGAATACGTTTCTGACATGTTCATGATCACCCCGCGCGTTCACAGAGGGAGCATGGCCTTTGCGAATAAAACACCCGAGTCTTAGTGTGTGTGTGTGTGTGTCTGCGTGCATACCTTCTTTTTTTTTTAAATCTCCCACAAGGAGGGCAACGCCCTCATTGGGAGACAGACAGATGATGCACGCACGCATAGAGAACAGAAGAACCACACGGAACCCGACAGCTTGGGAAGGCATACCTCATGGACGGAATCAAAATCCCCCTCGCGGGCAAGCTTAGACTCCTAATGCATGTCCCAACATCTTGACAAGGTGGTAGAGAAGAAGAAGAAGAAGAAGATGACTGACCATGGATGTCAAATGCAGGCGCCGCACGCCAGTCACCCCTTCCCTTCCTTCTGTTCTCCCTCCCCCCCCCCCCCTCTCCTTCCCGTCCTTAAGGGCTTGCGTGACTGGTCACTAAAAGAATCCACAATGACAGTGACATGTCCAATGCAAGATGCAGTGCACGTCACAGAGGGTTTGGGCATCGAAATTATTGGTATGGCTGGCGTGGGGGGTCGGGGAGGGGGGGGGCGGGGGGGGGGGGGCTATTTTTTTGAGGACACCCTCGTGAACGTTTGACGTCGGGATTATTTCGAGAAGAGTCCTGGTTCTTGCCCTGTGCTTTTGAAGTCAGGGCCAGGGGGTGAATGTCTCGAGAGGGAAGGGGGGGGGGAGTGGGGGGAAGTGTGGGGGGGGGAGCAGAATAGAAGGACAAGTGGGAAGCGGGGATGGTTTGGGGGGTAGGGAGAGAGAAGAAAGTGATAGTAGGTAGGGGGTAGGGTGGGCGAGAGGGAAAGGGTCCCGTGCAGTTTATACAGCTTGAGAGAGATCCTACTGCCTTGGTTTGCTGTCTCATAAATGAGTAAAGCAACATCATCAACAACAACAACAACAACAACAACTGATATGTTTTATTTCATTATTTCATTACTTACTGTTTGATACAATTGATAATACGGTTCATCAGCCGTCATGTAAAAATTGAAGTGCAACGTTGTGAGCACGGTATAATCTTTAAGCTTGTTGATGCTCTTTTGTCTTTGTTTGCATTGTAATCATGTGTACTGTTGAACAATTAAAGATTATTTAAAACAACAACAACAACAACAATAATAATAATAATAATAATAATAATGATAATAATAATAATGATGATGATGATGATGGTGATGATGATGATGATGAAAGTGGAGTGATGGCCAAGCGGTAACGCGTCCGCATAGGAAGCGAAAGAATCTGAGCGTGGTGGTTCGAATCACGACTCAGTCGCCAATATTTTCTCCCCCTCCACTAGACATTGGGTGGTGGTCTGGACGCTGGATGAGACGATAAACGGAGGTCCCGTGTGCAGCATGCTCTTAGCGCACGTAAAAGAACCCACGGCAACAAAAGGGTTGTCCCTGGCAAAATTCAATTAAAAAAAAATCCACTTCTACAGGAAAAACAAATAAAACTGCACGCAGGAAAAAAAATACAAAAAGAATGGGTGGCGCTCTCAGTGTAGCGACGCGCTCTCCCTGGGGAGAGCAGCCAGAATTTCACACAGAGAAATCTTTTGTGACAAAAGAGCGAAATACAAAGAAGAAGAAGAAGAAGAAGAACGCCGACGACGATTAAAAAAAATTAGTAATAATGATGATAATAGAGAGGAGCGGCCTGCCCAGCATCGAAAGCCTGCTGATCCAGTGCCAGTTACGCTGAACAGGACACGTTGTCCGCATGACAGACAGCAGGATCCCGAAGATGCTACTGTATAGCCAGCTCAAGGAAGGCCACCGCGCTTGGAAGACCCTGCAAGCGCTTCAAGGACACCTTGAAGACAAACCTCAAAAGCCTGTGACA